>NW_005179274.1:44570-47201 GCF_000350225.1 Chondrus crispus
GAGTTGATGTGCTTTTGCTTGTTTTTTGGTAAATGAATGTGTTGGTGGGGAACTGGGGGGGGGGAGGGGGTTTCTGGGTGGTCCCCCTCGCGGCTTTCTCCGCAGCCTCCAAAAACTTTTATTTCCCTCGGCGAGCGCTTCCAGAAACGTCCAAGCGTCAACCCTAAAAATCCATAAAATCTACCCTTCCAGAGTGGTCAAATTTGGAAATCGTTTCTGCCACGTACGATTACAGCCCACAAAACATCATCATTTTTTTTGAAGAAAGTGACCAGATGTCCATGGACGGAGTTTTACAGCTCATCACGCAATCCCACTGTTTGGATCCAAATATATCTGGACATATGGCCTTTCAAAGAAAGAGTGCCAGGAGGTGAAAATTTGCTCAAATGGTCTAATTTGAAAATGACAAAAATCGATCTGTAGAAGGTAATTTATCTCAAAAAACACTCTCAGTATGGCTTTGGGACAAGGCAGTGTGATGACCCACAAGCCAGGCCACAGGCCAGGCCACACCAATTGCCGTAGGTAGCGCCACCAGAACAGAATAAAAGCTCGCCGTCGCTCGGCCCGCTGGCGCGAGACAGGCGGGGGCACGAGGCTTACTTCGTCACAGGTTATGCGCCCCTATGCAACCACTGCCCCCACCAGTCCACCACAACATTTCACCGATCTCAGCGCCCACAATCCAACAAACAACAAACACACAACACGAACAAAGCGCGCTAAACAACGCGCCATCAACAAAGAAATCAACGAACACATCAACCAGCTACTACGCCAAACACAACTCAACGAAGACGATCAACATCAACCCAAAGACACAACACAACAGCGCAAAATGAACACACTCGAACAACTCCCCAAACTCAACGACACCAACTACACGTACTGGTACGACGCCCTCCAACTCCACGCGAGGACGATCGAAGCCGCACACATTCTCGAAACCGACCCAGCACCCACCACAGACCCAGCGATCGCGCAGCGACACGCCAAACAAGCCGACCAGCTCCGCAAGCTCATCATCCCTAGCCTCCCGCCCGCGATCGTAGCACTCCTCCCACCCACCATTCTCCGCGAATCCCCCCGCCACATCTGCACCCTACTCTGCGAACACATCCACGACGCGCATATAGAAACCCACGAAGTCCTCGACGCCGAGGCACGGTCTAACAAACTCTTACCTGGCTCTGATTTCTCTACATTCGTCGACAAACACATATCAATCCGTCAGAAAATGGTCAACGCCAACTACCCCAACATTGCGCAAGAAAGGACAACAGTCAACTACATGATACAGGGAATCAGCAACCACCCCGATCTCGGCCTTGTCGCTGTAATCCTTGCGGGCACACCACCCGCATCTATCCGTCAGTTCACCAACCATGTCCGCCAGGTAATGCTCATGCAAAACAAGCAACACAACACCACCGCACAACAACCCGCATTCCCCAAACAGACACAACAGCTACCGATCATGCCCCATCAACGACCCCAGCGGCAGTACCAGCCACGCCAACCCTACCAGCAAACACCGCAACAACGTGCTAGCCGCCCGAGGCACACCCTACAACAGACAACAACAACAGCAAAATAAACCCCCATCACCTCCAACACCACCACGCCCCAAGACCACACCACTCACCTCCAAACCCCCAAACTTGCCCAAAGCAACACACCGCACCAAACCAACCAAAGTCAACATACCCACACCATCACCTCACCGTATCAGAACAGCGGCACACGAGCCGCCAACAACACCACCAACCGCAGCGCGCAAACAAATGCACGAATGGCACCTCAAGCTTGGGCACCTACGCCCCAGATCCATCGCAAAAATGGCCAAACATGGATTAATCCCCATCCTTCTGCGCACACTGCAAACCAACCCACCCAAGATATCCTGCTCCGGTTGTATCGATGGCAAGACGGCCGCCAGCCCCCACAAATGTGCGGTGCATACGACCGCTGCAGGGCAAAGCCTGTCATCTGATGTTTGCGGTCCCATATCACCACCATCCATGCAGAACAGCAAATACTTCATGACCATCCTGGATACAGCAACACGCTACCTAGTAGTAGCATTCCTCTCCACCCGCGCCCAAGTACCCGCCAACCTCACCACAGCCATCGAGTCCATCGCGAGCTCAACAGGCAAATACTCGCACATCGTAACAACCGACAATGCAAGGGAGTACACCTCCAAATACGTACAACAGTTTCTATCTCAGCGAGGCATCAAATTCAAGCCCTCCACCCCCTACACACCCCAGGAAAACGCACTCGCTGAGCGGATTAACAGGACCATCATGAACTCAGCTCGCGCCGCACTAACACACAGCCAGCTACCCCAAGCGTATTGGGAAGACGCTGTACGCGATGCTGTATTCAAGTACAATCTAAGCTACCATCACGTAGTACAAAACCTCCCACATACCCTATGGCATGGTTCGCCGCCGGCGATCGCCAACTTCTTCATCTTTGGTCAACTCGGCTCGGTCCCCATCCTCAAAAACCCCAAACACAAACTCCAAACACGCGCGCACACAGTGTGACACATGTACGGCATAGATGTCACACATATCAAAGTCTACAACCTGGCCACACGCAACTACCAGACTGTACGTG
>NW_005179274.1:47301-81960 GCF_000350225.1 Chondrus crispus
ATCCATACAAACACCTACCGCCACGAAACGAAATCATCCCTATGACCATGACATACAGATACAAACCAACCACCAACGACCCAACAGCAGTCACTAGGAAAGCACAATGCTCAGTGCGCGGCGACCTCATGATTCCGGACATCCATTACAACCCACTCAAAGTTGCCACATACATGGCAGAAAAGTCAACCGTACGCATCATTTTCGCATTAGCCGCAGCGCACGACATGCACCTTGAACACTTCGACATCACGGGTGCATATTTGCACGAAGCGTATGACCACACAACGCCGGTATATGTCTGGCAACCCAAACGGTTTGACGGTTCTTACAAGCACGAAGCTGCCGCAGGGCAGCTCAAAGGCAACATATACGGCACCCCACCAGCCGCCCATACGTACTCAACCAAACTGTACCAACACCTCAAACAGCACGGATACACCCAAACCAAATCCGATCCTTCCCTATTCTTCAAGCGCATACGCAACGACATCATTCTCATCGCAGTAAGTATGGACGACTTTTTGGCAGCTGCCAGCACCACAAAGCTGAATGACGAATTCCACAACACACTCCAAGTCAAATACAAAGTCAAAAGGCTTGGCAAGCCAACATCGTACCTCAATTGGAATATCTCATACACGCCAGCAGGCATTCACGTCTGCCAGCGACAGCACATCCAGCACGTAGCGCAATACCTACACATGGAAGAAGCCATACCACATCAAACGCCATACGCAAACGGTGCCAGAGTAGACCCACCAACACCGAAAGAAACTGCAGATGACAAAATCACCGCACCATATCGTGCAGCACTTGGTGAAATCCGCTACATTGCGGACTGCAGCAGACCAGACATCAGTTACGCCACAGCAGCGCTAGCACGAGCAACAAAATGTCCCACTCAACGCCACTGGAACTTCCTCAAAAGGACCGTCAGATACCTCATCGGCACAGAGAATCACGGTTTACTGTTCCCCCAACACAACACGGCACCCCTCCTCATAACATACGCTGACGCTGACTTTGCCAATGACCCCGTCTCAAGGAAGTCCATCTCCGGTTCAGTATACCAAGTGCACGGCGCCACAGTGCACTGGCGTTCCAAGCAACAACCACTGGTAGCCCAGTCCACGTGCGAGGCCGAGTATATAGCAGCCGCCGAAACTGCGCAAGACACCATCTGGCTCCGCAACATGTTCACAGAGTTGGGATACACACAATAACAGCCCACCACCATGTGCATAGACAATGCTGCAGCAATCACCATCGCGCGCAATACCGCACGGACAAAACGGCGCAAATGTATCGACATTCGCTACCACCTCCTGCAAGACCTCACACAACACCAAGCGTTGTCCCTCAAACATGTGCCAAGTCGGCGCATGTACGCCGACATCATGACCAAACCACTGAAACCCGCACTGTTCGAAGAACACCGATCCAACCTTGGGATATACCCAAGCAGCAAACAAGTCCACTTCCAACCAGACCCAACGCTCATTGACCCGCAAACCGCGCGTCAGGGGGACTGTGATGACCCACAAAATGAAGATCGGCGACGCGCGATTCACGGGCCAATCGCCCCATCCGCCCCCAAAGATACAGTAGCAGGTGATGACCCACAAGCCAGGCCACAGGCCAGGCCACACCAATTGCCGTATGTAGCGCCACCAGAACAGAATAAAAGCTCGCCGTCGCTCGGCCCGCTGGCGCGAGACGGGCGGGGGCACGAGGCTTACTTCGTCACAGGCAGCATCAGCAAGAGTCGTCAGCCCTGCTAGTCCATCACTTCCCTTGTTTCCATCCCTGACAAAACTCTCTTTGTCAACCCCAGATCTGACCGTATCTGAAATATTCGTCTTGCTCCGTTTACGAGAGCGCTTCTCTGCTTGAACATTCAGCTTTCTCTGTGCCCTCGCTGCAGCCTCCGCGCGTTTTTAACTGCCCTTCTCGCCTTATCGGCTTCTTTCAGAGCACGCAAAGCCCTTTTTTCTGCAATGGCAGCTTTTTTGCCAACTTCTGTTCTAATGCCACTCGTTTCTGCATCTCTTTCATTTTTCGAGCGTTCTCCTTTTCAATTACGTTTTGTGCCTCCCTCTCAATCCATGCCTTCTTTGCCTCAATAACTTCGCCATGTGTGAGGTACAGGGCTGGTGTTCCCGATATTAGGGCAGTATTACGCTCGCGGGTCTGTCTGTTTTTAAGACTACTGTTTGTTCTTGAATCGTCCTTCGAAGGGCCCAGACTCATCAGTATACTATTCACGGTCTATTGCGTCCTCAGCAGTACCTGCACATCTCGAAGCTTCGTGGAAGCTCCATCAGGTCCGTGCACGATTCCCATCAATCTCTGGTACGTAGTGCTGTCAGAGCGGCGCTGTTGCACTGTGGGAAGCCTAGAGGCGGGCCCCCAACACTCAATCCTACGGAGCTGCTCTTTCTCCTCCTCTTTCACACCATTAATATGAAGCTTGAACCGCTCGGAAAATTTAAAATCCATTGGCCAAAGACCGGTACTCTTGAAAGACTCTTGAACGTCTTTCACAGTGATACCTTCATACCCGCGAACGTCGCGCATGAGCTTAATTTGTATGGCCTTTGTATCGGTTGGCTGGAGTTTGCAGAGACCGTCTCTTGATTCTCTGACTATGCTCTGAAACTTTTTGTTAACGTACTGGTCACAAGGTTGCAGTATATGAGAGGTGGATGAGGGGCTTTGTACGACCTGGCAGTTTTTCCTCACCGCCAACTCGAGCCACTCAATACCATTGCGAGAGCTATGACCATCTAAGCATGGAAGATAGAGAGCTGATCTAGGGACCGTTTTGCGAACGAATCAGTCTAGGTGCTTAATAAATTTTGGAATTATATCCATCTCCATTGATCCATTCTCTGTTGTGCACACATATCCGTCGGTCGGAAACCATTTGCCTTCTTCTAGTTTAAACAAACTAGAGCCTTCTACTTTGTACCTGTCCTTACGCAGAGGTAGAAACCATCTTGACATCACATTTTTTCCAGCTACGATGACAAAAAGCGGGGCAACTCTTCCTGAGGCAGAGACTGCAATAACAGCCGTGACATGCAATCCAGGTCCTTGGTTTGTGGTGACTGATTTAGAACCACCATGGTCTGTGCTTGCAGAGACGAAAGCCTTAACTTTCTTGCCGTACTCTGCACTTACGGAGGTTTCATCCATATTCCAAATGCGTTCCGGGTCATGCAACATACCAGGAAAATCTCTATCCACTTGCCTCAAAACATCAGCATATGTTTTGACGTGTCCATATTTCTCACCTTGTAGCTTTGCTATATCCTTGTTTTCGGAGTTGCGGTATGTAATGTTTCTATTTCGAGCTCTAAAACTGCGTACAGCATCGTCAGACGGAAAGTCATCATAATATTTATTGCGTCCATCACACGCGATGCGGGCCATTAAACATTTAACGTCTAACTTTTTAGCCGCGAATCCCCTTGATGCAGCATAGATAAGTCGATCACAAATCATAGACTCCTCCTCGCATGTTATTACGCGACGCTTCCCGGCGCCATGCGTCGCAGGGTTCAGCATTTTTTCAGAAGTTGATCATCTTTGCTTCGAATTGCTCGTCTAATGCGGTAGTAGATAGCCAGGCTGACTCCAGTCTGAGAGCATACATCACGGGCTAAAATTTCGGAGCTGGATTGAAGGAGGTCAACGGTTTGTTGGCGTGCGGAGCGCCATTCCTCGTCTCGATTGTCTCTTTTACGACATTTTGCCGACTGGCGGCGCATGGATTCTAGCATATTGAACTGGGGAAAGTGGTGTAGTATAATGACCGGCGCGAGCGCGCGGAGGTCATCGGACGGCCGTGTACGGTATACACGTGGGCGGTTGTGCCCACGTGTAGCGAGCGCGCGCGCATGCCGAGCGGTCGTAATCTGGCGTACGTGTACAGTAGTGCACGTGTCGTCCGAGCGGTAGTCTACGCGTGTTACGTGTGCGCGTTAGCACACGTGTCGTCCGTGCGGTAGTCTGTAAGCAACACGCGTGTACAGTAGTGCACACGTGTAGTAGCAGGGTCCGTGCGGTAGTAGCAATTATGGCGCTACCTTTTTAATTGTGTACAGTACCCGGCACGCACTAGGCGGCAGGTACTGTACTACTGTACTGGGACAGGTGTCCGAGGCGTCCCTCTGCCGGGTTAAGACCTGGCACCCGTCCCCACCAGTAAACGGGGGCAAGCTCGCCCCCGTCCCTTTCGCGCCTATATACGTCCGTTTCGGTTGTCTATCGCGCGCGCTGGCTTCTAACACGTTACCAGTCGCTCCCGTTCACGCACTACGGGGCGACTGCGCGTAACCGGCCAGTGAGCCAATCTCTTTTCGCGAGCTCGTCCGATCGGTTCAATTAGCGCGTCGCGTCCACGCCGTGTGCTCCCTCGCTAAAGCCTCCGCCTCTCACCCAACCCAGGGCGGAGAGGAGTTATCCCACATTTTGGTACTCTTGTGGAGGGGATAACTCTTGAGGTTGAGCCGCACGCGTAGTCGCTCGATCGCGCGCAGAACCGTACGGACGGAAAAGGTTGAGAAATCACCGCGTCGATCGCGAAGCGTATTCGACGATGAACCGACCGGATCAAGGGGGAGACTCCGCCTCCGGGCGTCTGAGCACCCGCAGTGGCAGTGGCGCACAGCGCCCCCGAGTGGAGAACCAGGAAGCCCTGCTGCGACCACCACCGCGACCGGGCCGCACGCGAGCGTCCGCATCGGATGTTACGCCGGTCGTGTCGGCAGGCACTGAGAATCGCGTCCAACGGATGGTCGACGCGATTCAGCCGCGCATCCAGGCCTGGGTCGAGGAGTTCCTCGCTACGGAACTCCCCCAGGTAGCGCGCGTATGCCTCGACCGAACGGTGCCCGCGCTCGTGGACGCGCACGTACGCAGCGCAATACCACCGCTTTTGGACGAACTTCTACCCGCTCAAGTCCAATGCCAGGTGGTGACTGCGCTCACCACTGTGGATGAAGAATCCCCGTCCGGTACGGCTCTAAAGGGAGCGATCAGCTCCGCCGTGGCTAATCGTCTGGCCACGACCTTCGCCGGAGCAGGAGTCGACGCACGCGAGCAGCGCGACTCAACCGCTTCGGATTCTACGCTAACGCACGCTGAACCGATCGGCGCCGCACCCGGGATCGGTACAATGGCCCCTCACCCGGAGGGTAAGACCATTTACCTCCCACCAATTTATGGTGCTACAGGAGGGCCCACAGAAAATGGCCCTCCCGTGCTCGCCGATACGGCTGGCCCCCGCGGGACAGAAAACCGCCTGGGGCGCTTCGCGACAGAAAAGCGACAGCCGTATCGGTCGAGCAGAAGAAGCGCACCCGGCGCTCAAGGCTACACCTCGGAGGGTACAGAAAACCCCTCCGAGGAAGAAGACACAAGACGTCGCCACAGGGCGACGCGCAAGAACCGCGACGGACGCTACGCGCGATGCCGCGATGCAGGAGGGGTCGGTTACCCCTCCGATGATAACCGCGAAGGACGCTATACGCGATACCGCGATGCCGGAGGAAGTGGATACCCCTCCGATGACGAGGACACCGAGTCGGACGGATCGCGCAGAAGCGACCGCAGAGGCCGCAATGCGCGCAACCGACGTCTGTTCCGGCGAGAAGACTCCGATCCGGAGGGCTACAGTAGCCCCGGCGTAGAAGGAGACCGCCATCGCAGGGGCAGAGACCGCCGGTCTGCCCCGAGGCGGGATCCGAAACTGTTGCCGGTGATTAAGCCGCTGAACGACCTGTTCACCAAGGCCGTCGACTACCGCACTTATAGGCTGGAAAATCGCAGCGCGCGCTACGACGCGAGTACCGCGCGGCGAGTTAACCGTTATCGGAAGAAGTTGGACGTCCAGCTGAAAACCCACACGTTCGGTGTTCAAGATCCAATCGCGGTGCTAGGGTTTCTCGCGCGCTTCAAGATGGCCTGCGACCACAATGGGGTCAGCGAAGGCGCGGCCGTATGGTGTTTCCAGTTCTATTTGACTGGGCAGGCTCACGCCTTGCTCCAGTCCAGGCTACACGGGAACACCATGGCGGTCGATGCGGAGCAGCGCGATGTGCTCGAAACCTACGCGGAAGTTGTTAACTTTTTATTGCGCACGTACGCGACTGACGACGTTATTTCTGAAGCGGTCGGTGATGTCACCTCCTTCCGTCAGAGCTCTAATATGACGGAGGAGGTGTACAGTAACCAGTTGTGGGACAAGGCGTTGCGCTGCGGAACCGTATTTTCGGACAGGCGCTTGAAGTCCCTTTTCGTTGAGGGACTTCTGCCAGCGACGTGGGCGCAGGTGCGGAATTATCTCTCGACGCATCCGGGCGTGGACTACCAAGCGGTGGCACGCTACGCGCAAGCGATAGGGGAGACGCACCGCTCTGCTCAAAGACAGGCGACCTCGCTCGCGTCGCCTCAAGCACCGTCCGATTCGGTGAGAAGATTCACGCGCAACGCGCGGACAAGGCCCGTGCTGTCGGTCGAGTCTCTATCTGAACTCCGGACAGCGTGCGGAACCGAAACGGAGGGGATACTGGCGGTGACGGACCAGTCGGCGACGCCGAGGCCGACGCTAAGGAAGGGGGAGGGAACAAAAATAATTCCTCGACGGCTACGGAGGAACAGGCGCGACGCGAACAACCAGTTACGGACGATTGCAGAAGACAACCCTCCACCGCTACGGAAGGATACGCGCGTCGCAAAGAATCCGCTACGGACGAAGGCAGGATTAATTCCCCACCCGCGGGGGAATGTGCGCGACGATAAGGACCCGTTACGGACGATGGCAGAATTAAATCCACCACCGCTACGGGAGGAGGCGCGCGACGCAAAGAACCGGAAACGGACGACGCCCGCAGTGGCAATCCCGCTAACGCGGATGAGCGGGCCGATACGGGCGCGGAGAAGACCCGCTCGTGGGAAGAAGACGTCCATATTGGTGCAGAAGACAGTACCGTCCGGTCGGAAATTATGGACATGCTGTCCGAGTTCAAGGACATGTGGTCCGGCCACTTGGGTAAGATCGATGCTACGAAACATCGCATCGAGCTAAAGCTCGGTGCGAAGCCGATCTACCAAGCACCCTACCCAGCCGGACCCATCGCGCGCGAGAAGTAGAAGAAGGAAATCGACCGCATGCTGCGCGCGGGAGTCATCGAACCGACATCGGCCGAGTGGGCGAGCCCCGTGGTCTTCGTCCGTAAAAAGGACGGGACCATGCGGTTCTGCGTGGACTATCGCAAGCTAAACGCCGTTACGGTTCGCGACTCCTACCCACTACCGAGCATGGACGAATGTATCGACTCGCTCGGCGATGCCACTGTCTTTACCACGCTAGACTGTAATAGCGGGTATTGGCAGGTGGAGATCGCCAAGGAGGTCAGCGATAAAACAACGTTCGCGTCGCATTCGGGCCTCTACCGCTTTCTACGCATGCCGTTCGGTCTCAAAAACGCGCCCGCGACATTTCAACGAGCGGTCGACATCATCCTGTCCCGCGTGAAATGGGAGACCGCGTTGGTCTACCTCGATGACGTCATTGTCTACTCGCGAACCGTTACGGAACATATGGCACACGTGCGCGAGGTACTACGGCTTCTACATACCGCGGGCGTGTCGCTAAAATTGGCGAATTGCGCGTTTTTCGACACCTCCGTAACCTATCTCGGGCACGTCATTCGTCCGGGACGGTTGGAGGTGGAGCGACGCAACGTCATCGCGATCGAGCGCGCGCGCGCGCCTACGAACCAAACGGAACTGCGATCCTTTCTCGGGATGTGCAACGTTTACCGACGGTTTTTGCAAGGATTCGCGAAGATCGCCGCGCCGCTGAATAAGAAGACCGGCAAGAATCAGCCCTACGAGTTCGAGATCTCAACCGATGCGGAATACGCGGCGTTTGAGGAATTGAAGCGGCGCCTCGTGTCGCTGCCAATCCTCGCGCTGCCCCGCTACGGACGGAAATATACGCTGGACACCGACGCGTGCGGACACCAAGTGGGTTGCACCTTTCTACAGAAGCAACCCGATGGAGGTACTCGACCGATCGGATATTGGAGCCGTGCGTTGACCGACGCGGAGCGCAATTATACGACTACCGAAAAGGAATGCTTGGCCGTAGTGTGGAGCATCCTCACCCTACGGCCGTACCTATACGGAAGCGCGTTCAACCTTCGCACGGATCACGAGGCCCTACGCTGGGTCCTCAATTTAGCGGACAGTTCCGGTCGGCTCGCTCGCTGGCGCCTGCGCTTGGCGGAGTACGACTACGAGGTACAGTACCGCCCAGGCGTCAAGCACCAACTCGCGGACGGCGTATCCCGCTTACGTACCGATGGACGAGACTCCGAACCGGTCGATGATGAGGTCCCGTGCTTCGCGGTCCAGTACGGTGAGGGAAGCGAGGCCCTCCTGGACAATGTGCACTGGGACCCACCGCAAGACCGTCCGGACGGTTGTCACGCGCTCGCGATAACTCCCGAGGAACGCGACGCTGCGTCCATCTCGGTTGAGGAATTTTTACGCGAACAAGCTGAGGACGCCTTCTGTCCCTTCGCCCCGAAAACCGTCGGGACGCCGAACTCGAAGTTCGACATCGACCGTTACGGATTTCTCATGAGGACGTCCCCGCTGGACGGGACCCTGCAGCGCGTGGTACCGACTCAGTTGCGCCCCTGGGTACTGTACCTGGCACACCATCCGAGATTGGCAGATCACCCGGGAGCGACGCGTATGTACTACACCCTTCGCAGGGAGTACTACTGGCCACACATGGCCAGCGACGCGTTTTCGACCGTACGGAATTGCACCTCGTGTGCTGCGACCCGCGGGACGCTTGTCAAGAACCAAAAGGATCTCAAGCTGTTCCCCGCGGCGGGCCCCTTGGAGTTTGTCGCGATGGACCTCCTGGGGCCCCTGCCCAAGACCGCGCACGGAAACCAACACGTGTTGGTAATTACCGACCGGTTCTCCTGGCTAACGCGCAGTATCCCGCTCCGGACCACAACCGCTTCGGTCGTCGCAAACGCGTTTCTGGACAACTGGGTCTACGTTTACGGAGCGCCGCGCTACGTACTAACCGACAATGGCCCCCAGTTCGCTGCGAAATTCTTCGACGCGGTATGCGCCCTCCTGGGGGTGCGGCATTATCTCACGACGGCCTACCACCCCCAGTCGAATGGGCAG
The DNA here is from genome assembly GCF_000350225.1 of Chondrus crispus. Classification (NCBI taxonomy): domain Eukaryota; phylum Rhodophyta; class Florideophyceae; order Gigartinales; family Gigartinaceae; genus Chondrus; species Chondrus crispus. Next base: position 56,530 of record NW_005179274.1, read on the forward strand.
ACCGAACGGTTCAATCGCAAGCTGGTACAACGCCTCCGGCACTACGTGGAGGAGCACCAACGCGATTGGGACGACTACGTGCAGCCGCTGACCTTCGCGTACAATACGCAGGTGTAGTGCAATGTGCCTGTCAGGCCGGAACGAGGGTCCAACGGTCCAGCGACAACACAACCAACAAACAACAACCAACAAGAGTTGCCGACGGCACAGCCCTACGGAGTGTTCTATTCTCCCTTTCCCTTTAAGTGGGTTTGCGGCCCACAGTAGCTCAAGTCCCTGACAGGGGGGGGCAAAAGGAAGAGGCCCGCCCCGGGACGAATGGTGGTAGAGTCTTGTACAGGCAGCTGCTCGGCGAGTTCGGGGCGGTAATTAGGAAGCCGGGCCCGATGGGTCGTAAATCCAATGCTCGCAGAGCGCCTGTTACACCTTATACCGTTGATAAGGTCTTCAACGGGGGCGTCGCAACGCAGCCCGACGGGAATTAGCAAACACGTAGCAGCGCTACACCTCCGTACTGCCCGATGGCAAAGTACCGAAACCGGAACGGTCGCAACCTGTATCCGATGGAACCAACACTGTCCTGTATACACAACAGGACTTTCGAGGGAAACGTCGTTGCAACAGCCTCCGTCGGTGCTCGTAAACAAGTAGCAGCGCTACACCCACGTGTCGCCCGATGGCAAAGACACCTACACCGGTCCGGTCGCAACCAAAGCCGATGGCACCAACACAAGATAAGGGAATAGAAATAGAGATAGAGATAGGAATAGAAAAGGATAGGTGAAATAAAGGAAAAGGAAAGGGAACCCCCGAGCGCAAAGGATAACGTAATCTGTGGTAAAAGGGAGCGTCTTGGGAAAGACGGACTTCGACCAAGGCGATATTCAACTCTGGCAACTCGGGTTACCTTTACTGACTTGGTCGTCAGAGGGCTAAGGTATATATTGCCCCGCCGGAGCCACTACAGTGGCTCGCGGCGCTAGATCCTAGATCTAATCTAGTGTCAGCAAAATTAATGCTAACTAATTAACTAAATAAAATAATTAAAAATTAAAACTGTGCAATTATTCATACGTGTGTCCCCCAACCCGGACTGCTTTTCATATCCAAATATTTTCCTTTCTTTTCACCCCTCTTTTCAGGTGCGTATTGCACTACAGCAGGTCCACCGGTCGACGGAGACGACTCCGTTCGACCTGGTGTTAACGCGGCCACCGTCCGGTTTAATCCTCCCCGGTACTGTGCCGCAGGACGCGGGGACCCATCTAGAGGACCCGCGGACCCCGGTGCAGTACAAGCGCGCTACGCTGCGCAAGCTTTGCGACGCTCTCGACCGCGCGCGGACGAAATTAACCGCATCGCAAAAGCGGTACAAGGACGATTTTGACAAGAAGGTCCGCTTCCGTCCGGTCGTTGTGGCGGGCGATTTTGTCAACGTTGATCGCCCGCCCCGCTCGTTGACAAGCGTCGAGCGACGCACGCGTGCGCAAGGTACGACCGGAACGGACGAGCTCTCTGTCAAACTTCTACCAAAGACAGAGGGGCCGTTTCGCGTGCGCTCCGCTACGGACACCACGGTCCTCATCGAGCAGGACGGTGTGGAGAACCGCGTGAGCATCGACCGCGTCACGAAAATGCCGCGCGGGCCGGGGGATACTGTCACCTCGGCCATTCCATCCGCATCGGACGCACAAGCCGCAACGCCCCTCGCCGAATACGTCGTTGACCGCATCGTCGGACACCGTATGACCCGCGGCGGCATTGAGTACAAGGTTCGCTGGTACGGGTACGCCGCTTCCGACGATACCTACGAGCCCTCCGAGGGCTCCCGCAACTTTTCATCGACCGATATTGGCGTACGCGTCAAGGACGGACAAGCGCGCTCTCGTAGCGCTTCTTCCGGCCTCGCATGGCCGAACCGTCAAGACGACCTCGCTCGCGCGCGTGGCGAACTGCCGCCTGCGCGCACCAAAAGAAAAAGGCAAGGAACACCGCTAATCGGCTCTGTTTACTGTGGGCGAAGCCCGTAATGGGCTACGCGAAAGGGGGCGACCAACGAGTCGGGGCTCAAGAACGACGCGTGCGCTTAGCCGGCGGAGCCGCCGCAGCATCTTCGGGCGCGGGGCGCGAGGCCCTGACCATAGCGGCAGGCATCGGCGGCGCCGCGAGACGTTGGCTGACGACCGCGAGGATGTCCTGCACGCCGCGGAGCTTCTCGTGATGCTCGACGCGCTCCCGCTCCGCCGCGGTGGAGGCCTCTCAGAGCGCCGTGACGGTCGTCTCCAAGTGCTTGACTTGGTGCATCCACTCGCGCGTCTGCAGCAGCGCCTGCTCAACCGACGAAGGAACTGTTGCCCCCTCGAAGGAGCAAGCGTACTGCAGGGCCGTGAACGCGGCCTCCTCACGGAGGCGCTCCGTGGAAGACCGGCCGGACGGTTGCGGAGCGGAAGGAGGCGGCATCGGAACGGGACGATGATCGCCTTCGGTACCGGTCACCACGCTGATGTGTGGGGGACTTGAGGTGGGGGCCGAAATTTCCACGACACCGGGGGGTTCTCTTAACCCCTTCGTTGAGTCGCTCTGGATCGAGGCCACTCGAGCGGATCCGCCGCGGGCCGGTACCGCGGTCTCGACGACGCTTCTCACCGCACCGGTTCCCGCATCGCGCGGCGGCGCGACATCGGCATCGGCAAGCAAGCCGCCCGTGTCACCCGCGTCGACTGTGTCGACTGCGCCGTCCACGTCAACCGCGACGGTCGCGTCCGCTGGACCGGGGGCCGCGCTGCCACCATCGGCACCGGTCTCGGCCTCGGCTCCGGAGGGCATCGGTAGGGTACACCGCTGGTTCCAGCTGAACCACACGAAGTCCGGCCGGCCGCTCCAATCCATACCGTCGGTGAAGGCCAACAGCTGCGTCGCGTAGGTCGCGTCAAACGCCGTACCCTCGAGGATCTCCGCGATACCGACCGAGCAGATTAATTCGATGAGCCCCGCCGAGAGACAGAAGAGCAGGCCGCGCTCACCGACCGGTTCCTCGCGCCGCGCGATCAGCCGCGGGTCGGGACACTTCGTGAAGAACTGCAGTCCCTCGCCAGCGGCGTGTTAGAAGCACAGGAAGGCCAAGACCGCCCATTCGGAAAGCATGATCACGTGCACCAAGACGCGCGTTCGCTCCGTTTCCGCGGATTCCGATCGGCCGAGCGGCAACCAATGCGCCGCCACGTACGCCATGACGCTCGGCGTTGGTACGCACAGGTATTCCGGCGCCTCGAACATCGACCAGTTCGGCGGGAGCGCGGGGAACAGGCCGCGCCGCGCGGCGCTGGGCACCGAGAAAAGCTCGGTGCTGTGCCACATGTGGAAGAAATCGTCCACCCGGCGCCAGCGCAGCCGACTCTCTCGCGCTGCGTCCTCACCCCACCGCGCTCGGTTTGCAACGCTGTACCAGCTGTCGAAAGGCCGCGGAAAGGCCACCAAGCGGACGTCGGGCGCGAGGCCCTCGTAGCGGCTATACTGACCGAAGAGGTTCAGCAGCGAGACGTGGTACTTTTCCTCGCCCTCGCAGCGGACATAGAGCAAGTCACTGCCCGTCGCGGCCGGCGTCCGACACGGAGCGTGACGCCATCGCGCCTTCCACGCGCCGGCGCGGTTCTCTTGCGCCACGGCACCGCGTCCGGACGGAGTCTTGATCGCACGCACCATCGGAATGGCCGCGAACCTCGCCGCGTCCAGCAAGTTCCGCTGAACATACTACTCGACCGTAAGCGGAGGCTTGCGGCCCGCGATGCGTGGGCGTGCGCGCCGGCGGCGGTGGTCCATCGAGGACTCGGGCCACAGCGACCGTACGGAGCCGACGCCGCTGCGCAGCCAGGCCGGGGTACTCGGGGCGGTGAATACCCGCCCCAGCGACGTTGTCGCCCCCCGTCCGGCCGGTGCAAGCGCTACGCTACTCGACGGCGCCGGCGCTGCATATGGCGCCTCGGAAGCGGCCCCTGTGAGCGCCGTGCCCGCAGCGGGCAGCGGCGACATGGGAGGCGGCGGCAGCTCCACGGGGAGCCCCGGGTCCGCCTCGACTGTTCTTGGATCCACGCCCGCGAGGGGCAGCGGCGAGGACTGTGTTGCTTGGGCGCCCAGCAATGGCGAACCGACCGGTACGGACGAATCAATTGGCGCTTGCACGGGCCCCGCCACTCCAGTGGACAGTTGCAGGCCGTTGCGAAGGCGTCGCCGCGGTTGGAAGGTGGGACCGACCGGCGCCGCTGCCGGAGCCCGAGGCGGGCTCAACGGCTGTCTGTACGCGCGCACAGTCGAAATGTCGCGATGACCGTCCATGGGTTGGTTGAAGAGCCGCTGTATGGGGATGTCGTCGCCGCTGTCAGAGGAGGTTTCTGAGTTCGCAGGTGAGTGTTGGGGAAGAATTGGGGGGTCAGTGTGGATGTCGTGGGGAGAATCGGAAGACGCGCTCTCCGAATCGGATGAACCCGCGGCGTTATATACCACCAGGTCGCTGACGAGCCAGGGGGCATGACCGTCCGCACGGAGGGGCTTCCGTCCCCGCATCGTGCGCGATAGAAGGAAACGTCCGGAACGGACCCGCGCGGTCGAGTAGAGAGTCGCTACGGGGACGTAGCGAAAGCTAAGGGGAGAGGTCTGTAGTATAATGACCGGCGCGAGCGCGCGGAGGTCATCGGACGGCCGTGTACGGTATACACGTGGGCGGTTGTGCCCACGTGTAGCGAGCGCGCGCGCATGCCGAGCGGTCGTAATCTGGCGTACGTGTACAGTAGTGCACGTGTCGTCCGAGCCGTAGTCTACGCGTGTTACGTGTGCGCGTTAGCACACGTGTCGTCCGTGCGGTAGTCTGTAAGCAACACGCGTGTACAGTAGTGCACACGTGTAGTAGCAGGGTCCGTGCGGTAGTAGCAATTATGGCGCTACCTTTTTAATTGTGTACAGTACCCGGCACGCACTAGGCGGCAGGTACTGTACTACTGTACTGGGACAGGTGTCCGAGGCGTCCCTCTGCCGGGTTAAGACCTGGCACCCGTCCCCACCAGTAAACGGGGGCAAGCTCGCCCCCGTCCCTTTCGCGCCTATATACGTCCGTTTCGGTTGTCTATCGCGCGCGCTGGCTTCTAACACGTTACCGGTCGCTCCCGTTCACGCACTACGGGGCGACTGCGCGTAACCGGCCAGTGAGCCAATCTCTTTTCGCGAGCTCGTCCGATCGGTTCAATTAGCGCGTCGCGTCCACGCCGTGTGCTCCCTCGCTAAAGCCTCCGCCTCTCACCCAACCCAGGGCGGAGAGGAGTTATCCCACAAGTGGCAGACAGTAGGTTTTGGTGTGTGCGGAAGAGGATCAGAATTCAAGTCTTGTTCATTTCAGTTATGAATCGAAAGCGGAATCGAAAGGGCGGGCATTGAATATCCGAATTTGGATTTGGTATTGGTGTTTAGGTTCTTGCAGTAAATGGTATACTGTTGGCGCCAAAGACGCCTCGCTGGATACACTGTGCAGCCACAAAATGAGAAGCACATTGCTGAGGCAACGCGAAATATATATTGTTGGTGTCAACATCAATTGTGTCAACAACTGTTGCTGTGCAGCAGCAGGCCTTGGATATGCCAGATTTCTTAATTAGACCATTTTACTCTTTACACCATTCTGGAAGGGTAGCACATCAACAATTTGATATATTTTGGCAATTTCTCCACTCACAGAATAGAGAAAAGTCGCAAAGACGCGGGCACAGGCGAACGAGCCAATAATATGCCTAGAAAATGCCCCGCATACAGTTATGGCAGCGTGAGTAGGCAGAGATTCCCAAATCACAGCCATGGCTCGTATATTTTAATTCAACAGCTGATATTGAAATGACACAGAGAAATTGCACGTACTGAAAAAATGCCAACAAGGCGAATTTTCAAAAGTAGTACAGAGTCCTCCCCGAAAGACTGCGCAATTGTGTAGTTGTTCCGTCACGTCTGAGAAAGGACCCACCCCCTACAATACCTTTAAGCAAAGACCCCTACTCACTATCCTCGCAACACAACATCTCTCGCACCTGCTCCTCTGTGTTTCCCTCCATCTCTGTTATGGCACCGATCCCCGCCAATCACGCGGCCGCTGCATTTCAGCTCCTTGCCGACACCGCCGTTGAGCGCGAGGATGAGATCGCCCAATTCAGCCTACATCCGCCGTCGCTCAGTTTGGATGACGAAGCCGACTCCCCGTGCCCCCTCTTTGACAGCACAGGAAGGTCAAATCAGCCTATCGGAGGCAATAAAAAATCGGCGCAAATATTTTGGTCCGGGCCAGCAAAAAATGTGTCATAAATGTAGCAACGCTTGTTGATTTCATGTCGCGATTTTGCACATTTTTTACCAATAACGCCATTGGCTGAAAATCGGAATAGTTATGGCACAGCGTCTCTGCCTGGCCTGTGGCGGTAGATGACTGGCTGGCGCTGCACACAGGTAAGTCTCGCAGTGCCAAACGCCATTGGCTGAAAAGCAGCAGAGTTATTGCACAGCGTCTCTGCGCGGCCTGTGGCGGGAGATGACTGGCTGGCGCTGCACACGGGTAAGTCTCGCAGTGCCAAAAGCCATTGGCTGAAAAGCAGCATAGTTATGGCACAGCGTCTCTGCCTGGCCTGCGGCGGTAGATGGCTGGCTGGCGCTGTACACGGGCAGGTCCCGCAGGGCCAAACGCTTTTACATTGATGCAATGATGAGACGGTGATCATCGCTGCATATGGGCAGCCACCGACGACCATGTTTTGCTGCTCCAGGGCAGTGAAAATATGTCTCCATTCGCAGCTCCAATGCAACACTAGACGTAATGCTCCGACCTACTCTCAGTCAATGAAATGTTAATCCAGTACCTTTCTTGCAAAGGTGATATCACCCCGCCGGTCCAGAAACGGTCCCAACCCGAAGGATGAAACCGATAGCGGTTCCAGCGGCGTTCACATCACATTTATTTGTAGCAACCAAAGAGTATTGTTACGGCTACATACACTACATCTACCCCGTCCAAATACCGGAATACCGCAGCAGTGGTTCATTGCCCTTCTGTTAAATACAATAATCAACGCCAAGAAACATAACAAGAGAGGTCAGTTACGGTCACAGTACGTCATGATGGTGGATTGGAATTCTGATAGACCAAGGAGGGTGTACTGATGGCTTACCTGATCCTGAGTTAGAAGACGGGCGGGTTGACCTGCAGTGAGACACGGAACGCTGTGAAGCTTGGTCAGAACAGTTCTTCGAAACTTTCAATGTGTTAGAGAATGTGCGAACTTACGTTACAGCTTTGTAGGTAATCGCAAAACGGCATGGCCTAGAGAAAGCGCTCACTTACCAAACGTCTACAGCGCACTCGTGTCTCCGCATGAGATTTCAACCAAACACGCAATTGGCAGAAAGCAAACTGTCAGAAACGGGGATGGGCGGTGGGTCATGACTGTGGCAGAAGTGGCGTCACTTACTATGGATGATATCTCAACCAAACACGCAACTCGCAGAAAGGAAACTGTTAGAAAAATGGTTGCGTGGTGGGTCAGGACTGCGGTAGAAGTGGCGTCACTTACTGTGGATGATATCTCAACCAAACACGCAACTCGCAGAAAGAAAACTGTTAGAAAAATGGTTGCGTGGTGGGTCAGGACTGTGGTAGAAGTGGCGTCACTTACTGTGGATGATATCTCAACCAAACACGCAACTCGCAGAAAGAAAACTGTTAGAAAATTGGATGCGTGGTGGGTCAGGACTGTGGTAGAAGTGGCGTCACTTACTGTGGATTATATCTCAACCAAACACGCAACTCACAGAAAGGAACCTGTTAAAAAAATGGATGCGTGGTGGGTCAGAACTGTGGTAGAAGTGGCGTCACTTACTGCAGATGATATCTCAACCAAACACGCAACTCGCAGAAAGGAAACTGTTAGAAAAATGGATGCGTGGTGGGTCAGAACTGTGGTAGAAGTGGCGTCACTTACTGCAGATGATATCTCAACCAAACACGCAACTCGTAGAAAGAAAACTGTTAGAAAAATGGATGCGTGGTGGGTCAGGACTGTGGCAGAAGTGGCGTCACTTACTGTGGATTATATCTCAACCAAACACGGAACTCACAGAAAGGAAACTGTTAGAAAAATGGATTCGTGGTGGGTCAGAACTATGGGAGAAGTGGCGTCACTTACTGTGGATGACATCTAAACCAAACACGCAACTCGCAGAAAGGAAACTGTTGGAAAAATGGATGCATGGTGGGTCAGAACTGTGGGAGAAGTGGCGTCACTTACTGCGGATGATATTTCAAACAGACAAGCAACTCGCAGAACGGAAACTGTTAGAGAAACGGATGCGTTGTGGGTCAAGACTGTGGGAGAAGTAGCTTCACTTACTGTGTGGATGATATGTCAACCGAACACGCAACTCGCAGAAAGGAAACTGTCAGAAAACGGGAGGCATGGTGGATCAAGACTGCGGACGATGGGCGTGCAGAGAGTTGGATCTGGTCCTGGAACTATATTGCTGCATATATATATGCAGTGCTCAGAAAAACCGGTAGCTAGATATTTCAAACTGTTCATGGGCACGTGTCGTACTGAAATCTCAATTTGAAATTACCGAATTCGGTATGGCATGGCTGTCCTTAACGACAGCCATTCATTGAGCTTTTGCATGCGGCATCACATCAAAATGCGAGTAGGAGCATATCCTTTTTACCGTTTCTATTCATTGAACCAAGCTTTAATATTAACGGCACAACCGTATGCATCGCCAAATGTAACAAAAGACCTTCTTTCGGCTGTAGAGCAGTAAGCTTGCTGAAATCTTGTTAATGCCGAGGTCCATGCCAAACTTCACTGCAGCCCCACTTCTAGTTGCGGACCTGGTCGAAACTGTCACAGATGGGGCGTCAAAGCAACAGTCGTTGGGTTCTTAAAAAACGCGGACCTTATGCAAAGCGTTCCGAAGATGTTGCATCACAAGGGACTACTTCGGATGGGCACGCACTATCTTCTTCTGAACCTCAGCTTGAAAGAAATCGAAAAAGAGCAAGGCCATGTAGGCAACTGTCTACAAAGCCAGCTAAACGTCCAGGAGATGGGTTCATGTTACTAGACGGTCAGTCAGAATCCTACGCTTCCCTTTTGAAAGACGGGCTTTTAAGCGACCTCCAAGAATACCAAGGCGTCATGCATGACGGTGTGGAGGCACTTCCATCAAGTCCTCACCCCGAACGAAATAACACGATCCGTTGTGAAGAAAGCGAAGGAATTTCTGGATTAGACATTGGATTGAGCGTTGAGCAGGACAATGCCTACGAAGCTGAGGAGTCTGAGGAGCTGATAGACAGCATGTTCGAAAGCGCTTCTGGTGGAATTCGATTGACCTGGACAAATATTGCATCACTGATAACAGCAACTGGGAGCACGCGTCTCAGCGAGACTGCGTATCAGACACTTGCCAACTTTAGGAACTGGAGACCGAATGAAAGGCAGCTCACTCTCAAACTGCCAAGTACATCTACTCTGAAGAGACGTGTTCGTCCATTTGCGAAATCCAACTTCTTCGTTCCTTGTCATGTAGAAATGTTTACTGTGGATTTGTCGAAGTCTGGGTCGAAGGCTGGCGTTGGAAAGTATACCTCACAGGACAGCGCTCCGACCATGATTGTAAGACCGAGCAACTGGGCAAAACTTGACTTTTCGACAGCAAAATTGCGGGAGATGGTGCAAGGAAGACGGCATGATATGGGACCGTCAATCGAGATACCGAGGTTCTCGGATATTGACGACACTCCAATAATCAAGGATAGGGCTGGGAGTCTATCTGTTTATCGGATTCCAACCGAAGATGGTGTGACAGTGAAACTGCGAAAAGGGCTCCTTCTTAACATTACGTTCGAAACAAGTGACGCGGTGAAGGGCAGATTGATGCAAGCCCAGTTTGCAGTAACGTCCTCAACGAACATGAGATTTGATGCAGTTGTATCTTCCTTCTTTGTTTACGATGAGCCAAACTGGACAGCACCGCAGGCGGAGTCCAATTCAAAGCGTACCAAAAGGATGAAGATAAAGAGACCAGAATCTCGGGCATTCCTTCCCAGTGACATGGTCGTCGAACTTGCACTCCCAGGACAGATAGACGCCGAATATTCGGAAGAACCAACGCAAACACCCTTCCTTGTGTATACGATGTGGAGAAGACAGAACTGTGATGACGACCACGCCACCAGCTTGGTTGTATCTTCTGAAAGAAATGTTTCGAATCTCACTGGCACGAATAGGGGCGTTTACAACCAGATGTTTGACAAAACCGTAGTGAAACGAGTATCTGCCGATGATAATCCAATGGACAAGGGTCATCGCGTCGATGCGGAAAGCAGTGGACGTTTGGAAGATGGAAGAAAGTACGTTGTGTATAGAATGTTTCTGTACTCTGATGGATTTACGCCGTACATTGGAAAGAAAGGAAGCATGGGTGGTGTATAAATGCTGCCAATAGGTATGGCTCCGGAGAACCGCAATGGAGCAGGAGCCATCAGACCTATCGGGCTAACTCCTCCAGGGGTATCTACAAACGAGGTACTGGCGGCAGTTATTGATGATATCATTGAGGGGACAGAAAAGGGATTTGAGATGATCACTGCAAAAGGAGAGAAGGTTGTTCTTTTTCTCGATGTTGTCGGGTACGTTGGAGACTATCCTGCAGTGTCCCACACTTTGGACCTACTAGGGCACTGCTCCAATGTTCTATGTCAATTATGCAGCTATGGTAGGTACGACAAGTCTGGATTTCAAGGAAGCAAGTATTGTTACACAACCCGCATCCATTCCGACCATCCATCTTTCGCGAGAGATGAGAACTGGGCTACTGCATTGAGGAGATCCAAGTTATCCAGGGAAGAGTTGAAAGCCCTCGGAATGGATGACGCAGATACGTTTGAGACAAGTCTGCAGGCACTTCATCAACTCTCTGAGAAACTGCGACAAGTTCGCGCTCGTGTGCCTCGTGTACTCGGCAGTAGCAAACCGGTTGTTCCTTCTGTTTTCGATTCGTATCGCTCATGCGTTGTGGCTCCCGATCATCTTTTCCTCGGGATTGGTCGCGACATCATGAATCTCTGTATAACACTGCTACTAAAAGATGTACGCAAAGATGCCGAGGCAATTGCCAAGATGGCTTTGAAGGATGGCTATCTCATATATCAGGAGAGCCTAATCAACCATGACAAGCATGTGCTACATTCAATGACAATATCGTCTATGTACTGCCTGCTCTTAGTAGCACTACGGGCGATGAAGAGTGCTTGGTACGTGAACAAAATCACAGGCGAGAGAGAGAGCGGAAACTGTGCTACTATCGATGAAGCTCTCGACCTCCTCGACCTGTTTTCCTCTCTCGTGAGCAGAACGCAGTACTTTCCGGACTCAAGGATAGATGGTAAGAGGTCATTAGACACACACAATGAAGAAGGAGGAACCAAGAGACTTCTGGAGATTCGTAATATGGCACTTCGTTACCTATCTCGAGTAGATAAGCTGTGTGGCACAAACAGCTTTGCCTCCACTCATTTGGACAAACCAAACCTTCACAGACTGTTGGAGTTCTTCACACATACATTGCCACTGTTCGGTAGTGTAAGACATGTACAAGAGTTGTTGTTTGAAAGCGCTCATCAGCCATTGAAGAGGGGGATGGCTCAATCCAATATGAAAAACTCACAATTACAGGCTATGGAACATCGTCTTGCCAACGACTGGAAGACTGGTCTGGCAATTGAAACTGAAGGCATTGACACTAGTGAGAACGGCTGGAGCTTTGAGACAGCGAAGTCTGTTTTAAATCTCTTGGGCTACGACAGTTCTGGGCTTCAGGATGCGGGAAGATTTCTACAAAAGCTTCAGGACTGCTTCCCAACTCCTGTTCTGCAGAACCTTCGATTACATCGGAAAGGACTCTTATCGTCGTCTCTTAGTAGGAAGGACTGGCGCGTAGACAATTCAGTAATTATGAACCTCGGAAACACTGCAGACGGAGGTCAACATTCGGAAATGTTCCAATCAACTGACCTTGCATTTCTGTTGAAAGCAAGGGAGTTTTTAGAGCATGTATGGAAACAAAAGCTACGTCTTAGAAGTGGCCGGGCGGACCATGGAAATTCCGTAACCGTACAGATATATGGAACTGCGAAGTGGTGCAAAATAACAGACGGATGAAAGAGAGACCAGACATCTGTTTTGGCCACTATATCTTATGGGAGCGTGATTCAAGCCTTGCATTCTTCTGTAGTTTCGACCGCAGATCTTGATCTTACATGCACTCTTCATGAGAACAATGATTCTGAGCATGATGAAGACAGAAGGTTCTGGATGGTGCTAGCCGTAGTTCAAGTCCGGATTCTGGACGCTCGTGTGAAAGAAAGTCAAGAAACAACACGATATTGCGCAGTGAAGGAGTGCGAAGCCGAAAAAGATGGATACGGGGTGTTGATACAACAACGAAACGAAAGAAGAGTGCTGGTTGAGCTTGGAAGCTACGTTCGAAAGGCATTAGTTATGCACTACTGCGAGCAGGACAGCGCCGAAAGCGACGACCATATGTGTCTCATATGCACATCAAACTCAGCAGTACAACACAGGAGTCTCCCAGACGGTGGAATTTATCAAGTGTGGGGGCGAAAGGAAGGGTATCCGCCACGTCAGGCATAAGTATATGTACGAAACAAGAACTCTGGTCTTTATTCAACAGTTTTTAGTACTACCACACAGCTCTGAATACTTTTATGCACTGACTATAAGCTCTGCGCCGGCCTCTATATCCGTAGTTGCGACATATAAACTGTATCGTTATCGCAAAAAAAATTCAGGTCTGCTACCTTTGTGGGCTTGTTGCAAGGGGGCACGTTAGGTATCCCCGCCTTTCGAAGTCCGTGTCCCTACACCTCTCTAGTTCCCGCAGCCAGTCTGATCCTTAACTTTTTCGTTTCCCTCACCATACACTCACTCTCCTTGTCAACCGGTGCACCGTCATTGCTGTATAAAATTTGCAAAATTTGGTGGCAAATTTTGCAGGATGGGAGCTGTGATCAGTGGCTACTGATCACAGGCCGGCAGGGGGTGTCGTCCGACATCGTCATTGCTGTATAAAATTTGCAAAATTTTGGTGCAAATTTTGAGAGTTAGGACCGGTGATCAGTGGGGAGCTGTGATCAGTGGCCACTGATCAGTGGCCACTGATCACAGGCCGGCAGGGGATTCAGGAGTAAGGAGTAGGATGGTTTTTGTACTTTAGGGATTCGCTGTGCTTCGGAGATTTAGAGGAGTGCGGGAGTAACTAGGATTAGGAGATTCGTGGGATCGGCTGTTGGAAACGTGATATTCCTGTTTCGGGTTCTCCAGGTACGAAAAGCGTCCGGGGAGAGCATGTTGTCCTTTGTCTGAAAACTGCGTCGACCATCACTGGCAATGCCAGCCATGATAGCTCGCAATGTATAATTGTTAATTGCAAATCCCCGGGAGGCAGTATATTTAATGCGCTGTTTAATGATTTTGTCCTCGTCCGCTTTGATGACACGGGGAGCTCCGGGAAGGTTGTTGGCTGGGTCAAGAAGTCGGGACAGTTTGTCGTCGTCCTTGGTCTTGAGACATTTTTGTAATCGGTCTGCTGTCCCATGACTGATGACTGCGAGGCGAACCACATCCGCAACCTTTTTTCCCATCTTCAATAAATTTACAGCTGTCTGCCGTTTGTCTTTGGCCCTTGCGTCCCGTCTGTCCCTTGCTTGGCGCGCACTGCCTGACGACGCATTCCAATCAACATCGGAGGGGGCGTGAATTGTGCGTAACTGGAGGCCAATCCCGGGAGCAGGACGAGAGGGTGTTTGATCGTGGATCAATTACTACTGTTTGGCCTTTAACTGTGCTGTGTGACCGCCATTTTTTGGCCGGACGGGGAGAAGCGAGGAGGTAACATTTCGGGAAACTGGAGGCCTGTCTCGTGAACATGACGAGAAAGTGTTTGATCGTGGATCAAATACTACTGTTTGGCCTTTAACGGTGTTGTGTGCCCGCTATTTTCTTTTTTGGCCGGACGGGGAGAGGCGCGGAGGTAACATTGCGGGAAACTGTAGACGGGGTGATCGCTTAGGCCCGGAGCGTTTCTCTGGAGTCTAGGGATGAACGACTGTACCCATTGTCCGCACTGGCAGCAACGAGAACTGAATCACCAAATTGGCCTTTTTTACCAAATAATGCTTTTTGGGAAGGGTATACCGCGCAGGCCTGCATGCGCAGGCAAGTTTCTTTGGTATGAGATGTAATGGCTGTCGCGCGACAAGATTTACAAAAGCTGTATGGCTGGCCAGCCATACTGGAACTAGATTAATTTTTGTTAATGTTTTAGAGGTTGATTCTAGTATGGGTGGCCACCCATACAGCTGTTGTAGATCTTGTCGCGCGACAAACACATCACACGTGTGGACCCAAATGCAATGTATTACACGGGTGGATCGATATGCAATGTTTTACACGTGGCGACCACAATGCAATGTATTACACGTGGTGACCAAAACGCAATGTTTTACACGTGGCGACAAGCTGGTGGATGATGATTGGCCGATTATGATAGGGAATCGTATACTGCGTACTGAACCATGCCGGATGATACACGTGTGAGCTTATGATAACCTGTGCCAGAGGGCGAGCCATAGCACTATATAGAGGGAAGCACTACTAAAGTAGGCACTATTGAGCGACCCCCCCTGCAAACGGTCCGTTCTGCCCAGAGAAACCCCCCCTACTTCGCCTGTATACACTGTAAGTTTGCAACGTGTACGGATGTTCACACACACGAACACGTGCAAGGCCCAGCAAGAGTACCTTCCTAGTAAACCTTTTAGAAACGCAAAAATCGCAGCGAGCAACGACAAAGTGCTCAAGGCAACCCTGCTTTCTACAAGAGCGTTTTCCGGCTACCGCAGAGACAATTGAAACAGCTTCAACCGTGTTCTACCTCGCTGTTCGGGTAGAATCTTCGTTCCATCCTTCAGCATGGAGCCAATGACTGACCGCGGCTTTCCAAAAATGCCAGAACCAGGCGGCCGAGCCCATACTTTGGAGTCCTCAGCCTCGATGTGCTGGACTCTTTTATTCCTGGCTTACTCTTCTTCGACATTTGTCAACGAATTTGGACATAGATGGCAAGCAGCTTGGACGGTGCTATTAGTTATGGTTCCAGTGTGCCTCGCCGGTGCACCCAACATCATGGACGGTCGCCGTCGCGCAGTCCCTATATTGGCAATTTACATAGCGTATATCCTCATCCCGTCACTGCTTCAGCTCACAAAGCCAGACGACCACCCATCGCTTCGCTCCGAAATGGCCGACCTGATTACCGTTCTTTGCATCTGGCTTCCACTGGAATTTAAGCTGTTGTCATCGGACATATCACCGACTGGAAAGGTTACAGCCTGGGGCTTGTTCACCGCAGCTTTGACAGTCGTGAACTGCTTCACAATTCTACGCCCTTTTCAAAGCTGGCCCACGCTCGTGACTTGGGCTACACTTTCAAGGTAACCCCAGTCGATGTGCTGATAGCGCTAGCCGTGGGTGCTGCCTCTGATCTCATCACCGTTCCACTTGCCGCCCTAACCCGGTTTGCTGACGTCAAGACGCCACCTCGTTTAGACGCGGCCAAAGAAGCCGCCACTTTCCTAGGCATATTCATGAACGGCGTTACCGAGGAGCTTATATTTAGGGGTATGATTCAGAATATGTTGGAGCAACGCCTAGGCCACGGGTCCATATCTGCACTACTCATCGCGTCTGGTGCCTTCGGCATTGCACACTTAGGGAAATCAAAACTTGGATATGACCCGCCAAACGTTCGATACATGGCCTCCGCCTGTGTCACCGGTGTTGCGTGTGGGTTCGTATGGCGACAAACAGGAAAAGTCACAGCATCCGCGCTGATGCAGGCCACGTCGAATTACATTATGTGGCGCGTCGCGCTAAGCAAAAAAGTTGGCCAGTAGATAGCGTTTTTTCGCAGCCAGAGTCCCTGTATAGCACTTGACAATGATTTCCACTCTTAAACTCACTGAGCACACTCTAATGCTAGTCTAGTTCGTCCCACAGGTCATCGTGCTTGTCAATATCGACCCATTCTCGGGTAGGGTTTTTCGTGTAGAGCGTGGCATTGAATTGTCCAGGTCGCCCATATGTCTCTCCATTAGCACCTTCGAAGCGAAACGGGTTACTTGACATGAGCACGCAGTTTGACTCCTCGCCGGGAAAAGCCGGAACAGAGATTCCCTTTTCCAAAAAGTAGCTTTGAGGAAGATGTCGACCAGCTATAAAGTGGTAGCCCCCGGCAAACACCTTTGATCCAAGCTTTGGTGCTCCTAAAGACACTAGCACTTCGGGTTTGATAAACGAATTACAGCGGCTTGCAATCCAATTAAGCCGTTTAAACCTGAGCCGCAAGCAATAAACACATCTGATATTTCTTCTGAACCATAGCATTGTTGTAATGCATCACAAAATCTACTTGCACAGGTTCTAGCCATAACCACAACGTCCCCACCTGAGTATGTAATAGCATCATTAATGGCTTGATTTGCCAATTCCGGGGAAATATGAGTCTGCCGGGGTTTGGAGTTATCTCCTTGCTTACTGCTTTTGTCCACTTCCATTTGCATCGATATTCTGCCTTGCGACCTTCTGTGTCCTGCGACTCTGAAGTGCTTGGCACGGGCTCTCTTGGAGTTGCACAGAAATGCGTGAATTCATGGGTCTCGCCAATGCGCTCGAGACTTCAAACGCTGTCTTCTGAGAAGCCATGATTACACACGGAGGGAATTCTTCTAATGCGACCAGCCTGGCCTATTCCCGAAACGATTGATTGGAGGTGAGAATGATGCAAAGCAAGCAAAATGTATTCTCGAGTGCAGCCTTTCTAGGGTGACGCTTGAATGCTTCAAGACTCCAGTCTCACGAAGCCTCTATGACTGTTGTCTGACTGCTGTGCACGTCCTAAAGCAGGAAATCGAAAATTGTGGCGGCAAGACGTACTTGAAGCTGGAGCCGAAAAGCTGTACTTGGTGTCCTCAACTGCTTGTGCTGCAATCTGCACTGATGTGTGCCCTGGGACTTTGCTTGGTCAATTTGAGGTCGTGGGATTACTCAAAACACCGGTCAATCTCAAAAGAATGAAAAAATTCAATTTCAATGCAACACCAACCATCTTCCGTAATTTTTCAACGAGACGAAGCCCAGTTTTGTGAGATTGCTGTGTGTCTCAAGCAGTCTACCCAAGGCAATATCAGTTCTTTTGGGAAGCACACTTCAATATAGTTTGTATTCTATCAAAATTCCACTGCGCACTGCAATCGCTGATAGCGAAATAGGCAAGTGATCATTCAGTATCTTAGCAATAGTGCACGCAACCGTATTTGGAATAAAAAGCCATTCAATAGTATTGACCGTCATCACCACTCTTGTGTCCTTTCCATACCGTACCTATTCACTCCCTGCCTGTGTCAAATTGCCTATCCTGTAGTTCTGCAGAAACCTCTTCCTCAGATTTTTCAACCTCTTCGTGCTCACTTGCCTCACCATTCAATAGCTTCCCTGCTCCTTCCCCGAAATCTAGTCCTGCTAACTTCGCTTTCAGACCCCCTAGACGCTCCGCCATCTCCGTGTAGCTGCTCCAATTTGAGCCGAGCAACTTCCGTGTACTACTTAAAGCATACATGTCGATTACTGCGTATTTCACGCACTCGGAATCCCTATCGTCACATGTTCGATTTGTGCTTAGAATTCTTCCCGGAAAGAGTGCTTCCATCCGCGGAATTACTTCCCATGTGTCTGTTGCGATATAAAACTGACTATCTTTGTCCTCTTCCCGAATAATGCGCTTCATTTCCGAAACAAAATTTCTGTAGGAACTCTGCGAGCGCCAGTGTTCCATTGTCGTAGCCGCATCTGACCCGTACTCTTGGTTGAAATCGACATTTTTGATATCAAAGGTGAGTGTCCTGCTTCGAATATGAACGCCAATTGCTGATGAGAGGCCCTCATCTTTGAGTTCTTTCAACCGCTCTGTAACCTTTTGTACTGGTTGCAATTTTCTCAATTCCTCATTATCAGCATCCCACCATGTATATTCCGGCGCCTCCAGAATGTAGGCTCCTTTGTAATATATATGCTTGCTCTTTTCGTTGACAATGAGTTCCCCTTTGACTGCCTTTGGTTCCATCTCCATGTAGTTGTAAAAGAGGAAGTGATTCCAAGAGTGGTCGTACTTGTGATGATCATGAAGCGGCCAGGTAGGTATAAACTTTTTCAGAACCACCATGTCTGATGTGTTGAAGAGAGCGTTGAAGTCAGCTGCAATATGGGCGTCAGATTCCCATACCACGACAGGAATACGATTACTGGTCCTTGCGAATGCCAGGGCACTCCCCAGAGCTTGCAATCGATTTCCCAGGCCATACATGCAATGAATGAAAAGTATCCTCGCCTCTGCTGGCAATCTCGAGATATCCTCTGTCCCATTATCTGCGGCCTTCACCGAGCTCCTTTGAAAATCTAAGTCACTTTGGAGATGCAAAAGCTTACGTAACAAAAGCTCCTTGTTTTCTGAGTCTGTTGACTCCAAAATATCCCAGGGAACATGAAAGTCGTCAGCGAGCCGCCTACCCAGAGCTAGAGCCCATGACTCTTCATACAAGTCGTTGTCAAGTTGTCTTCTTAAAGATTTCGGAACGTGTTCAGCTTCTAGCTCGAAGTAGCCTTTTCCATCACGATCTACAACCTGGTACTGAGATGAGCCATGTCCTTCCGAGTCATTCTTCGACCAGGGCGGCAATCTTTCAAGTAGAAGTTGGTTCAGGTCAATTTGCACTTGTGCAAATTTGACTCCTTTCTGTGCTCGTTTACCATCATCGTGAGAGATGTGGTTAACGTGATCGTAGCTGACGTTTAACTTTTGAACGTTGCATGCAGCCAACCGTGTGTAGAGATCCTCGTCATCCCATCCATACGTTTGTATTCTTTCATCATATCCTCCTACATCCCAAAACACTTTCCGTTTCAGAATCATGGCCCCATTCAAATGAATTTCGTTTTCGTTACGGGCCATTTTCCAATTTCTAGAGTAGAAACCGGGGAGACGAAGGGAAACCATAGGCCGCACGGGGCTCGGGCTGGGGCAGAAAGACCGCGCAGGTCGCCGGCCGAGGGCGCGAAGGGAAAATGGCACGAGGAGGTGGCTACCGGTGGGGCAAGGGGAAGCTGGATCGAAGGGGAAATTACGGGAGGGAGGGTTGGGGATAGCTGACTCATCCCGGGGAACGTGTACTTAAGAAGCCATCCCCGAAGATAGGAAGGGGGAGGCAGCAGACTTGTGAGGAGTAAAATAATACGGGTGGATTCCCGTCATTACAGGTCGCTCGGTGCCCCGCGGCAGAATTGCCGCAACAGCACCCCTCAATATACTTTCCTCGCGTCTTTCGCGCTCACAATGTCAAGAATGACAAGCACCTCTAGCTATGGCACTATTGGGGGGATGGCACTATACAAAAGAGGCTCAAATACATATATTTGGGGACAAAGCACACTGCTAACACAAACACAACAAAGCCTGTATAACACAACTAAATAACTTCATCCTTTGAGTACTGAACCATGCCGGATGATACACGTGAGCGTATGATAACCTGTGCCAGAGGGTGAACCATAGCACTATATAGAGGGAAGCACTACTAAAGTAGGCACTATTGAGCGACCCCCCTGTAATATGTAATGGCTGTCGCACGACAAGATTTACAAAAGCTGTATGGCTGGCCAGCCATACTGGAACTAGATTAATTTTTGTTACTTTTTTAGAGGTTGATTCTAGTATGGGTGGCCACCCATACAGCTTTTGTAGATCTTGTCGCGCGACAAACACATCACACGTGTGGACCCAAATGCAATGTATTACACGTGTGGATCGATATGCAATGTTTTACACGTGGCAACCAAAATGCAATGTATTACACGTGGTGACCAAAACGCAATGTTTTACACGCGGCGACAAGCTGGTGGATGATGACTGGCCGATTATGATACGAAATCGTATACAGTGCCTCCTACGATATAGTGCTATAGCGTGACATACCTCTAGCTATGGCACTATTGGGGGGATGGCACTAAATCCCTGTGCTCCGGTTTGTGACGATTTAGGGCGTCACAAAAAGTGAGACGATTTGTGTCACGATTTGTGAGAGTTTTGCTCTTTTCGCCGCCGTCATCTCATTCGTCTCACTCCATCATCTTATTCGTCACACATGGTTTGTGAATATTTGTTGAATTGTAGCACTTTTTGAGAACGCTTTGTGATCATCACAAAAATCGTCTCAAACATCACACATTTTCGTGAATCTTTTGTGATGGTTTTGTGAGACGCATCTCAAAACTCTGAAACGTCAACCTCGAAATCAAAACTCTCACACTGACAATGTGCATTTTGTGATGGCAGTGTGCATTTTGTGATGGCTTCGTGTGAGTTGTGTGAGGGAATCACGAAGATCACATATGAAAGTGTTTGTTTATTCACAAGGTGCACCTGAGCCGATAATACATCACCTTACTCGGCCAGGACCGCTCGTAAAGTAGACAAGGACCCCTAAAGTAGAATTAGTCATCCTACTGCCATTGGTCTCATTGTTTGAGAAAATTAACGGTGGCAAGATATTGACTAAGCAACCATCACTTCCTTTAGAATTCCATAATGCCTAGCTGGACAATAAATGGAGTGCATACCACCGATTGCACAAATAGTTGGATAAACCTCTCTGTCTCTCCCTATATATCTCTCTGTCTGTCTCTGTCTCTGTCTCTGTCTCTGTCTCTGTCTCTCTCTATGTTTATACCCATCTGTCTATGTGTTTATTCAATTCTTTATGTATGTGACCATCTATCTATGTGTGTGTCCATCTCTCTATATTTGTGTCCATCTCTCTTCCTTGTATCCCTCTCTCTCTCTATCCCTCTCTCTCCGCCTCTCTGGCTGCATCTCCTCTTCCCTCTATCTCTTTATGTAAACAAGTGTCTTTAAAAAGATTTTTGGGGTTTCCTTCCCTATACTCTATATTGTAATCCCATTTTCTCTGCAGTATTCGTGACGGTGCGTTGTTGTCGTACGAAAGCGACGCTTTTTCAGTGACTGGGTCGGACACGAATTGTCGGCACTTATAACTACTTGTTTTTCTATGAGAGGTGGACGTTGAAAAAGGTGGTTGTGAAGTGGGTTGCGTCCTGTGATCAGTGGGAATTTATGATCAGTGGCCACTGATCACAGGCCGGCAGGGGGTGTCGTACGACACCGTCATTGCTGTATAAAATTGCAAAATATTGATGCAAATTTTGAGAGTTAGGAAGTTCCGTATCCGCTTGTCAAAATCGCGTTTGTATCGGCTCTGGCCGGCCAGCAGATTTTTGCTGGCTGTCGACATCAGGCTGCGTAACCACGCTAGG
Source organism: Chondrus crispus (assembly GCF_000350225.1). NCBI lineage: Eukaryota > Rhodophyta > Florideophyceae > Gigartinales > Gigartinaceae > Chondrus > Chondrus crispus. The sequence continues at coordinate 78,069 of NW_005179274.1, forward strand.
AAGCGGAACTTGAATTGCGCCCGTGAGGCGGAAGGATCCAACAACGGGGTTTGTTGTAGAGACAACGGACTCGGGGTCCGGGATAACACCAGGGCAAAAGGCTTCATGCCAATCATCCTGTTCAACGTGCAGTTGTAGCCGTAGGTGAGGGCGTCCGTGTACTGATCCCAGTCACGTTGGTTATCGGCGAGGTAGTGCCGGAGGGTTGAGACCAACGTTCTGTTGAATCTCTCCACCTGCCCATTTGTCTGGGGGTGATATGCTGTCGTGAACACACTCTCAATCGAGAGGATTTTGCACACCGCAAGGAAGAACCTTGAGGTGAACTGGCTCCCATTATCTGAGAGGAGTTTCACTGGGGCTCCGTAAACGAATACCCAGTGTGATATGAACGCCTGTGCAACGGTTTCGGCGGTGATCTTCCGTAAAGGTACTGTACGGGTTAACTTGGAGTAACGATCCGTCATCACCAAGAGGTAGCGGTTCCCTCTTGGTGTTCGGGGAAGTTCTTCAAGGATATCAATTGCGATATACTCCAAGGGCCCTGATGGAGGGAAGGTCTTCAACTCCGAGTTGTGTTTACGCAACTTAATGCGGGCCTTGGCACAATCGGGACACATCCGTACTGTGGAATAAGAATCGACCGACATGCTCGGCCAATAATACCGCTGCTGGAGCGTGTAAAACAAGCGCCGACCTCCAGGGTGACCTGAGGTGGCGGGGTAATGGGACAAATACAACACCTTCTCGCGGAGGGTTGTTGGTACGACGATCTGTTCAACACCGTCAAGGTGGGCTTTCCGACAGATTAAACCTTCTGAGTTGACGAAGAACCGTGACAAACGAAGTTGGGCGGACCCCTCCCCCTTCTCAAGACGGGAAGCCACCTCCTTGCACAGGGGGTCGGAGGCTTGTTCACGCGAGAAATCGTCGTGTGTTAATGCGGCCAGTGAGGCCGGGGGTTCCAAGGCGTAACAGCCGGTCGTGGTATCGACATCTGTGTCGTCGAACTTATCCTCTGTGTGCAGAGTATCATCCTCCAAATCTATGACGGAGTAACATGGGATATCCTCGTCAATCGGGACGGTGGTACCCCTCGTGGAGGGCATACGACTTAACGCGTCGGCCAGACAATTCTTGATACCCTTCACGTAGGTAACGTCGAAGTCATATTCGGCAAGGCGCAAGCGCCACCGGTCAAGTCGACCACTCGCGTCGACGAGGTTCATAAGCCACCTGAGAGAATGGTGATCGGTGTTAACCGTAAACCGCTCGCGTTCCAAGTATGGACGCAGCGTTTGGATCGCCCATACGATGGCGAGGCATTCTTTCTCGGTTGTCGAGTAATTCTGTTCCGCTGACGCTAGCATGCGGGACCAATACCCGACAGGGTATCGGTTTCCATCCTCATGGGTCTGTAACAAGGTACAGCCCAGTTGAGCATCAGACGCATCGGTATCGAGCGAGTACGGTAACCCGAGGCGAGGAAGCTTCGACACCGGGGGGGATATTAGACACGCCTTCAGCGTATCGAAGGCCGTGGTTCGATCGTCATCGAAGACCGGAAGTAGATCGGGTTCTCCCTTGCGGAGCATCGCCGTAAGAGGCGCCGCTATTTTAGCGAAGTGATCGACAAAACGTCGGTAGACATTACACATCCCCAAGAACGAGCAGAGCTCGGTCTGGGTCCGTGGAGGCGTCGCTTCGGAGAGCGCTTTGACAATCTTCGGGTGAACTTGTAGTTCCCCCGGGCGAATGATATGACCCAGGTACTCCACGGAGTCCTGAAAAAACGTACACTTTTTGAGCTTAAGTGACAATCCCTTCTGCTGTAGAGCATGGAGTATAACCTCCACATCCTTGAGATGGGAGTCCTGGTCCTTGGAGAAAATTATAATATCATCCAAATAAATCAAGCAACTCTTCCAGCTGTAGCTGGAGAGGAGAATAACCAACATTCTTTGAAATGTAGCCGGGGCGTTCATCAACCCGAAGGGCATTCGATTGAACTGGTACGTCCCGGCATGACACGTAAACGTGGTTTTGGCCCTATCCTCCTTGGCAACTGGAATTTGCCAGTACCCGGAGTTACAGTCTAGTTGTAGTGCAACGCCGAGTTCGGCGAACTACTCCGCGAGTTCGGGCGCGGTGGGTAGCGACGCAGTATGACTGCGGTAGTGGTAGAGTGGAGACAAGCTCCGAAAGTACCCCGGACTGACCGGACTGTAGACAGCCAGTAGGGCGGATAGGGATAGGAGGGGAAGTAAAGGGAGCTGTTGGTGAAGTCAGCGTACACTCGCGCTTGGCGCCTATACCGTCGGTGAGTTCACCGTGCAATATTAGGGGGCACTGAGCTGTAGAGGCCGGACTTGGTTGGGTTTACTAGGGTGGTGCTACCGTACTACCCTATATACTAATGGAGTGCCGGATTGAGGTCGCGGTGGTCCGCACACGTACACGTGTCGAGGGGCGCCGACGGCGGCGTGTCTATCATACTACTGTCAGGGAAGGGTCTGTAAGCTCTGTAATGTCAGCACGGAGGACAGCGGTACCTCCGCGAGGATTCCGCCCACACGTGTACACGCGAGCCCAAAAATTGCAATTTTTGGATTGCCAGCAATGCCATGCGGCATGGACGCGTTGCGCCACATATCCCCCCCGTTAAGAGTGGAGGCTGCCGGTGTCCACTGTACTCGTGCGCTTGCACTTCTTCCTTTTCTTCCATCTTCCACATTGCAGGGATTTCCCTGGTACTCTTCGTTCACGCTCACAGGCGTACTGTATCATCGAGGTATTCCTCGCAGCATCATGGCAAGCGACAACGCCACTCCGGCGGCGCCCAAAACGTTTCCACCGCCTGCCGCATATTCGGGGAAGTCTCCGCGAGACGATCCGCGGTTATTCGCCAGCGCTCCGTGGTTCGACCGCGATTACTTCCGCGAACATGATCTCATCGCGCCGTACGTGACTGCGTTTCATCTACCCGGGGAACTCCCCGTTCACGTTCTCGACACTCCCGATTGGCGTCTTCGAGGGGCCATCCCCGCGCACTATCTTTTCACGCGATCGGGGGGAAGTCCTGAGAAAACCCGCGAAGAATGGGTGCGCCTCTGCTATCGGAGAATGACGCGGACCATCGGCCGAGAACTCGTCCCGTCGGATCACGGCGTTGATATCGCGGTATACCGCACGGACGGAGAGCGCGATTACGTGGCTCGCCTCGCGGCGATTCGCACGGACAGTAGCTGGCGCGGTTTCGAACCTCAAGGGCGCCAGGCTGCGTTGCTCTTCGACGTCCAACTTCGCGCGGAATTCCGCTATCTTCGCAAGCGCAGCAACTCCGCGTTCTGGGACAAGATTCGCTTCGAACGTCGTGCTCGTTGCCGACACAATGTCTTGGTCCCGTATCAAAATGTCGAGGTAGACCTCATGAGAGCCACTTACCGTTATCGGTGCTATGTGAAACTCCCGCATCAATGGGCGCAGGTTGAAGTCTGCGAAGGTTTCATTTCGGAGCTGTCTCCGGTCGTCAGCTACCTGGGGTCTGAGATCATCAGCGACCCCGGGAGCGGGTTATGGACGGTGGTGTACACCGAGTTCGTCGCCAAAGTTGCAGTGAACTGGCTTTGGGAAATGTATGACACCTACCGAATGTGGTGGCTTTCCCCGAAAACGAGGCAACTCCTCGACCAGCTCGATCTGCGCAACGTACTTGGTGGCGACGATAATCACGACGAGTTCCGTCATCTTTTGGTGATACTCAAAGACATTGGTTGGGATGATCCCAGTATGGTTCCTTTGAGCAACAACAAGCGGAGCAATCTCCGTCGCAACTTTTCGCCAGGGCGTCGGCATCCGAAGTGCGGGGATTTTATATGGTTTAACCCCTGGA
>NW_005179275.1:0-16209 GCF_000350225.1 Chondrus crispus
GGCAGGCCGACCCTGTCCTCATCACGCAACGCTTCGACCGGGCAGGAGGCCGACCCCCTACGCCAGCTTCCACCGGTTCGACCGGAAGCTTCGCAACGGCGTTCGCACACACGCCGAGGGCCACGGGTGGTCCGAACCACAACATGGCCGAGCTGGATATCTCCCGTCGAGAAGGAGACCGCGGGCTGCCTAACGTGCCTCGACTCACAGATGAGGAGGCACGCCACGCGGCGACTTTCGCGTCGACCGATGGCAGCGCGTACATTTGTTGGCTGTGCCGGACGTACGGCCACGCCATGTACGCGTGCCCGTTCCTGTCGCCTGAACAACGTCAGTTCACGGCGTACAGGAACTACCGCTATCAGATGGAGACGCGCCCCGGAATGCGCAATCTCATCCAGCAGTCTACGCGGGCAGACCGAGGCCCGCGTCGAGGTGACCCGAGCCGATCGGGTGGGGGCGTCCGTTTTGCCCCTCGTGAAGGCGGGTACCGATACCCGGGGACCGATCAAAGGGATCGACGTGACTCTCGTCGGATGGATACGCGATATCTCCGTCGAGATGGGCGAGGCGACCGGGGCCGACCCCCGTTGCCCCAAGGGGTACAGAACGCCATCATGTACCTCCAAGACTGGGCTGGTGAGACGCACCCCCAGCCCACAGAAGGAGGCGGAGGGGAGCCCGTTCTCTCCGCCCCTCGAATATTGCAACGGCCGGACGTTGCAATCCAAGGCCACGAAGTATCCGATTACTTCGTAGAAGATGCCCAGTCGGGGTGGGGAAACCGTCCCCATCCGCGCGGCCAGGGGCCCGTCGACGCGCTAGCTAACGATAGCCAAGCGAATAGCACTGACAGCTCGGGTAGTTCGAAAAACCCGTAAAGACGGTTACGTTCGCGCGGTCGCGTGAACCGTCTTGTCAAACCAACCTTGACCCGCCCCTAGTTGTCCCCGGCGGGGGAGGGGAATGTTTACCGATATTATTCCCCTCAACCCCGCACAAGCGCACCGAGACACCCGTAAGCTCGGTGCGAAAGGACGAAGACGCTGAGGCAACCGTGAGCCCGGCGAACTTGGAGGAAGGCACTGTGGCAACCGTGAGCCAAGTGCCTGACAAGAAGCGCATTGAACGCGCCGGCGGCCCGACCCAGGGGGACCCGGGGCCGCCAGAAGAATTCAAGCCGCGTACGAACGCGACTTGTCGCGGGGACGCGGCCGACCGAAGGGCGCCCCGCGACCAAGGCCGAAGGACGCGGAAGAGAAGTCGGAACCGGCGCCGGCGACCCAGGCGGAACGATCTCGCCGAGCCGGGCACGCCGAAGGCGGTCGACGGCGTCATTTGCCTTATGACGTCGAAGATTTACAACGTCCTCGGCTCGATAGCCACGGAGGGAAATGCCTTCAAGTCCCGCACGATCGCCGTTGATACGTGCTCAGGGTACAATCTGGTGAGGAAGGCGGACCTTCCTCCCGATTGGTCGCGGTACGTCATCCGCGACGCGCCACTGCCCCGATTGGCAGGCGCGAATAGCAACCCGCTTAAGCTCTCGGCCGTCGTACGCCTGGCCGTGCGGTTGAGGAACACGACGTTCCGAATTCCGTTCGTCGTGGCGGACCAGCTCGCCGTGCCGGTCCTCCTTGGTACGGCCTTCATCGATACACACGTACGAAGTATCGACATCGAAGCTCAACGGTTGGAGCTCCGCCAAGGTGGCTCCGTTGCCATCGTCGACGGGAAGGGGGAGCCGACTCCCCCAACCAGGCGGCACGGACGTCAGACAAGCCGGGCTGACGCACGCGACGAAGCCCCGCAGGCGATCCGAATCGCCCGCTGGGTTACCATTCCCGCGAGGTCGCAGGCCCGTGTGCGCGTTACTACGACGGAGAGGGGACTCGTGTTTATAGAGCCGAAGCCGTCACTCCAACACCGACATGGAGTGAGGCTGACGAACGGCGTCGTCGAGGTCCTGCCGAACCAGACCTTCGACGTCATCGTCGCGAACTTTTCGCGACAGGAAAGGCGGCTTCCGAAGCACACCGTCGTGGGATACGCGAAGCGCAACCCCCTCGCGATCTTCACGCCCGAACATCGCATCGCCGAGGGGATCGCGCACGCGCTACACCTCACCGACTTGACCGATCAAGTCGGAACGGCAGGAGCTGGTCGACCAGGCTCCGCCCAGGGGGCAACCGTTGAGAAGAGAGGAGCCGGTACGGACGGCCGACCGGCGAAGTGTCCGCCGCCGGAAGGGGGCACCGCACCCGCCTCTGAAAAGGATCCCGAAAATCCGCCTGAGGATTGGGAAAAAGAAATCGACTTGTCATACATCGATGATGACAAGTTCCGGGTCCACGTGCTCAAGATGCTCCGTAAGCACTCGAGTCTGTGGAGCGGGGCGCTCGGAACGATCCGAGCGACCGAACACCGCATTCCCCTCGAACCGGGTACGAAGCCGATACGTTCAATGCCCTACCGAAAGGGGCCGGCTATGCGTGAGATGGTCGCCAAGGAAGTCAAAAAAATGTTGAACGCAGGGGTAATCGAACCTGCGAGCACCGAGTGGGCGTCCCCCGTGGTGCTCGTACCGAAGAAAGACGGCTCTCTTCGGTTCTGCGTGGACTACCGGCGTCTCAACGCAAAGACAGCAGCGGATTCGTATCCGCTGCCCCGGATGGACGACTGCATCGATTCGCTCGGAGATGCAGCCGTCTTTACGACGTTGGACTGCAATTCCGGTTATTGGCAGATCCCCGTCGCTCCGGAAGACCGGGACAAGACCACGTTCACAACGCATATGGGAACGTTTCGCCATTTGCGTATGCCGTTCGGGCTAAAAGGGGCACCGGCCACCTTCCAACGTGCCCTCGACATCATCCTATCTGGCGTCCGATGGCAGATATGCCTCGTCTACCTGGATGATGTCATCGTGTTCTCCCGTACGCACGGAGAACACGCAAAGCATCTCGACACTGTCTTGAGCTTGCTGAGGAGCGCCGGAATCTCCCTCAAGCTCAAGAAGTGTAGCTTCTTCCAACCGAAGGTGCACTACCTGGGGCACGTCATTTCCCCAGGTAAGCTGAGCGTCGCCGAAGCGGCGGCGGACGCCTTCAAGACGTTCACCTTTCCGAGGACGTTGAGGCAGGTGCGCTCGTACCTCGGAGCGTGCAACGTCTACCGCCGCTTCGTGAAGGGGTTCGCGAAGATTGCGCGCCCATTAACGGACATGACGCGCAAGGACGCGGACCCCAACTTCGACGACCCGACCGAGCTACAACTTCAAGCGTTCGAAGCGTTGAAGGATCGGATGATTTCCCCGCCGATCCTAGCATTGCCGCGGTACGGTCGGCCGTACATGATCGACACGGATGCTAGTGCCTACCAACTGGGCTGTACATTGCTCCAGGAACACGAAGGCGCCAACGACTGGCGCCCCGTGGGGTATTGGTCGTACTCACTGTCCGATAGTGAGCGCAACTACAGCGCTACGGAGCGCGAATGCTTTGCCGTAGTGTGGGCCGTCCGCACACTACGGCCGTACATCGAAGGTACCAAGTTCATCGTCCGGACGGACCATGATGCCCTCCGATGGCTTATGTCCCTCACTGAAAGTTCCGGAAGGCTTACCCGGTGGCCACTGCGGTTGGCGGAATACGACTTCACCATACAGTACCGCCCCGGGCGCGTGCACCAGGTGCCCGATGCCCTTTCACGCCTCGTGTCGCCAAGGGTCACCGACGACCCTCGCCCAGTCGTCGAAGTGGATGACGACATTCCCACCTTCGATGCGGGTACGACCGTCCGTGACATGTCGGACGAGCTCGCGGACCACGTCTGTACCGCGAGCTGCGATCACAAGGCCGTCCATGTCTTCGTGACAACAAGGAACCAAGCCGGATCGCGAAGAAGGTCGCGCGTCCGTACGCGCGACGAGCCGAGGGACGACGACGAGGCCCCCGCTCTTGAAGGACCCACCTCGTTCTGGGAGGAGAACGACGAGTTCGACGCTGTCGACATCGAGCGCCCCGAACAACCCGAAGTTGGCGCGCCCGCCTCCACGGTCGCCCCTCCGCAGGACGACCTTCCGGCCCCTCTTACGTTAGAGGAGATAGCCGAAGAGCAACGCGTGGATGACTTCTGCCAGACCGTACTGGCACGACAGTCAGAGTCCAGGGACTCTGCGTTCTTCGAGGACCACCACGGGGTGCTCAAACGGAGACACCCCTTCGACCCTGACATCGTGCAGGTCGTGGTGCCACGGACGCTACGAGCTCGGCTTCTCCAGCTCTGCCACACACCAACCATCGCGGGGCACCCGGGCCAGAACCGTATGTACTTCGCGCTCCGTCGCGAGTACTACTGGCCCCATCTCGCTGCAGATGTCGCAGCTACGGTGCGAGGGTGCCGAACATGCGCGATGAACCGTGTTAAGTTGCGGAAACACCTCAACCGCTTGAAGTTGTTTCCGGCAACACGGCCGCTTGAGAGCCTCGCCATCGACATATTGGGACCGCTACCCAAGACGAAGGCAGGGAAACGGTTCCTTCTCGTAATTACGGACCGTTTCACCAAGATGACTCAAGTTGTGGCAGTGCGGACCGTAACTGCGTACACGGTAGCCGTCGCGTTCTGCGACGCGTGGGTATTTAAATACGGAGTCCCACGCTCGCTACTGTCGGATAACGGACCGCAGTTTAACGCGAAGTTCTTCCACAGCACGTGCCGTGTCCTGGGGGTGACGAACTTGTACACTTCGGCGTACCACCCCCAGACGAACGGGCAAGTCGAGCGATACAACCGGACGATCGCTTCGATGTTACGCAATTACGTCGGCGAACATCAGGACGACTGGGACGTGTACGTGGGGCCGCTCACGTACGCGTACAACTCCCACGTACATCGTACGACGAGTACCACGCCCTTCGAGCTCGTCCTCAGCCGACCCCCGCCGGAGTTCTCTCTACGTAGAGCCGACGGTGACGCGCCCCCGTCCGATAGGGGCAACGCGCGCACTGAGTTCCTCAAGACGTTGGACGACACGATCCAGAAGGCGTACGGGAGCCTGCGCCGGACGCAGGCTCGGTACAAGCGCGACTTCGATAAGCGCGTCAGGCGGCTCAACGCACGTATCAAGCCAGGTAATTACGTCTACCTGAACCCCACCGATGGGGCAAAGACGTCTAACAAACTCGCGTCGCCCGCCGTTGGGCCATACCAGGTACTCGCCAACGACCGGCGAACCACCACGATCGATCGTGATGGTGTTACCGAGCGCGTTTCCGCAGACCGCTGCGTGTATGCCCCACCACCGACGGGCGCGGCGCGGGCGAGCACGACAACCCCAAGTGACCTTGCCGACAAGGTCACCAAGGGCACGCAGTACGCGGTCGAACGACTACTCCGGCATCGAGCCTTGGAGGACGGAACTACGGAGTTCCTCATCAAGTGGGCGGATTACGACACGCCCACCTGGACCGCGCGGACTCACGTCCCGGAGGAGTTGGTGTCTCGTTACGCCCAACGCCTCCGGAGACGCACCGGCAGAGACCTCGTCTCAGACGCGAACGCGGACGCTCGCGCTTAAGGAGGGGGCCCTCCACCGCTCTGCTCCGTTGCAGTTAAAGGCAGCCCCTCGCGGTATGACAGAAACCTTAAGAACGGAAGGACAGGTGTCTCGAGAGGCACCAGCGAACTCGCGAGGATGCGAAGACGTCGAGGCGCACCGGCGGTCAAGCCATCCGACAGCCGCCGCCGGCAAGAGAGAGGAGGACAGACAGTACGTACGGCAAAATAGCACACCCGCCGAACCGCCGGCAAGGTGCGGGATGCCCTGGTCTCACCAGGGCCGTCAACCCGCAGGCGAGCCGGTACACCCGACGGAAGACCGGATCATCGTCCGGTCGCTGTGCGCAGTGTACGAGGAGACGTGCGACACATGCAGACGGAGGTTATGCAGCATAGGGCCGCATTCGGTGGAGCGCGCCACAAGACAGTTGCCAAAGGGGGATCGGGCAAGAGCAACCCGATCGGAGGGTCAGTGTTATACCCCCACGGACTCGAGACACCTCGAAACAGCCACCGACGCGTGCCTCATGATACGGAAAATGACGAAAAGAGGAGAACGTTACACGTGAGCGGCGCTCGGCGATGCACGACACGCGCCAACCACGCTTGCGCCGTCACCAAATCACCGCCTCCCCCAGCCTGCGAAATTAGCAAAAAATAATTAAGGGGAGGAAATTACACTGGCACGTGCCTTGCGCGCATGGGCACGGTAGCACCTTTACCGACGACCGGTAACAAGGTGAACGACGCCGCCCCATGGGTACACACGTCCGCCCCCGGTCCGAATACCGGACGGACACCGCAACACCATACGCGCGCGCCCTTGCCCCGAGTGGCGAGGGACGCGCGACAGGTAAAGACCTCCGTTCGGCACTGCGCCCTCGCCCCCGACTGGCGAGGGGCGCGGGGCCTCAGACATACCCCGCCGCGCACGCCCTCGCCGCCAAGGCGAGAGGCCTCAAGAAGGACGAACGGCGCACGCGCAGTTCCCCCGCCACCGATGGAGGACGTCGCACGAAGAAGAAAACGTACGTCCACGCGTTCGCCCCCTCGCCCAGATGGCGGGGAGGGCACGCACAAAGAAGAATAAGTACGTCCACGCCCTCGCCCCGATGGCAAGGCGCGTGCGCGGGCAAGAAGCCGGAGCGCGAGGAGCGCCGGAAAAAGTCCTCGGGGAGCGCCGCGGGCCGAGCTTGCGAGGCCCAGGCGCTACCACGAAGACGTCGTCTCGCGCCGTGCCCTCGCCATCGGCGGCGAGGGCCGGCAACCATAAGGAACGTCGCTGTGCGTCGTCTCGCGCCTCGCCCTCGCCATCGGCGGCGAGGGCCGGCAAACATAAGGAACGTCGCCGTGCGTCGTCGCGCGCCCCTGCCCTCGCCGCCAACGGCGAGAGGCCTCAAGAAAGACGACTGTCGCGCGCGCCCTCGCCCCGAACGGCGAGGGACGCGCGAGACGAAGACAATGCGCTGTGCTCCGCCCCGGACGATGAAGGGGCGGGACGTGAAGACAGACGTTCGCTGCGCCGCGCGCCCTCGCCCCGAATGGCGAGGGACGTGATAGATAAGAGCGTTCGTTGTGCGCTGGGCCCTCGCCACCGATGGCGAGAGGCCTCAAGGAGAATATGAGTTCGCGCGCGCCCCTGCCCTCGCTACTGGATGGCGAAGAGGGACGAGGGGAACGCGATCTGCCATCGCCCCTTCCTCCTCCGCTTTGAGGAAAGCACGGGCGGGCGTGCTGTGTCACGCCGATGACAAAGGGGAATTAGAAGCAACGAACAGACTCGAAGAAACGCGTCACGATGGAAGCAATGTTTACTGTGTCGTCCTCGACGACGTAAGGGAAGAAGGGCACCGCGCGGTTGACGACCAGACCGCGCGGTCAGCGACTCGCATTGTTCGAGGGCCCGCGAGACCCCGAAGCATGTTTATCCGGGGGACAATACCCCGGATGCCGAGGTGTCTCGGTGTCCAGTTCGGCGAGGCTAGGCATGAAGACATGCGGCGTGCCCTCCCCGGACGCCCAGCTTCGGGGAGGGGGAGGACCGGGCTCATAATCAGCGTACGGATCGCGCCTGACGGGAGGGACCACAGCGTTAGTAGGAGCGCCACCCGCCGGCAAGGGTACCGACTGAACCGAACGCAGACGGTCGCGTTCGCGTCGATAGCGCTCGCGTTCGTGCAGGACTCGCTCGTAGACGACCGCCTGGCGTTCGGACGCCTCGCGTACAGCGGCCACCTCCTGGGTCACCCGTTGAAGTTCTGTGGAGCGCGCCGCCAGGTCGTCACGAAGACCGCGCGCTTCGTCACTCCGAGCCAGAAACCAGTCTGCAAGGGTGCCCACCAGCCCGCCTACCGTCCAGGTCCGCTGGCTGGCGACCCCCAAGGCCCGTACTACCTTGGGAACGGTCACCAGCTCCCCTCGGGGGAGCACGAGGTCGCGTACACAGTGCGCCGGCGGCGTGGCCTGCGCCACCTCGTCAAGAAGCGGGACAGGGAGGATGGCCCCTGTAGAGGCAAGGCCCCCTGTCCCGGGGCGACCGACCCCTGACACCGTACGGTAGGGGTTCAGGTTGAGACCAGCGGGGTCCACGCACGCGGCGTCGAGGTCCCGGTAGCGCTTTCGCCGGTTCCGCCGACTCTCGGAGCCGACGCCTCCCCTCTTCCCCGTGTTGCCGACAACCAAGGGGACAGGAACGGAGCGAGCGACGAAGGCATCCGACGCCGGTTCGTATGTGACGAAAGAAGCCCGGGCCCCGGTGGTATAGTCCATCCACGGGTGATGGTTCCGCGAGCTGATCTCGCCAGCACGGACCATGAGGCCCACGGCCTGGGCGAACGTCCAGGGGACGTGGGAGGACCCGTGCTCTGTCGAATGGAGGACGGCATCAGGAAGGCCGGACACGACGCGTCCTACGAACGTGACCGTAGAGTCCGCCTGAATGAAGACTCGCTTGTTCATGTGCGCCTCGGCCATGAACGCGCAGCACACGGACCAAGCCCACTCGCGCTCATAATTATACGCGAGCCGCGAGTGGGCTGGGTGCTGCGGGTTGGCACATGCAATCCCGAAATACTTCAAGACCGGAGGCAGAAGCGGGTGCACTCCGAGCGAGGGAAAGCTCTCCCTCACGTCGACAGGGAGAGCGGGGAAGTCTTCCGGAGACAGGCCGGACGCGAAGGCAGACGTCGTAACAACACGACCGTCCGCCTCGTTCTCCCGCCGATAGGCGGACCAATCGTGGTGGGCGAATCCCACACCGTGGAGACGCATCAAGGAGCACGAAGACTTCTGCAGAGCCACCCGGGGCTTAGTGAACGCATAGGGGCGGGGCGACACGTACAGCCCCGCCACCTCCGGTAACACGAACCGCCGGGGGTCGACCTGTCTTGCGTTAGACAGGAACGATCCCATCCGGTCGACGAAGAGGACCTCCGCGACACTGTACGCGAAGGTACGATCTCCGATCAGCTCGTCCGGCAGCTGGTACCCGGAGCCGCCGCCTTCGCCCATCAACCGGTGTAGAACCGACGACGCCTCCTGCGCACCACCAGCTTCGTGAACCTTGAACACGCGGGCTAGGTCGGAACGAAGCCACGTGCAGGAAGAAAGTTCCTCGACGGTTACCCCCGAGCGGCCGCGGCGGCGCCAGGGGTACCGTAGCTCGCTGATGGGGAGCGGTGGGACTTCGAACGACGGTACCCCTAGCCACCGAGTGGCAGAGGGCGACTCCCCCTCCCCATTGACGGCAGAGGGAAGGGGATCACTGGGTGGAGGACCGAAGGACGCGCCATCCATCTTGCGGGCCGCCCCCGACGCGAGGGGAGCGGCCGAGCCGCACCGGGCGGCAGAGAGAGTGGAAGGCGGGATGTCGGCTGCTGGGACGGAAGGGGTAGCCGGGCGAAACGAAAGGACCGGCTTGGATGGCCCCTCACCGGGGGCCACCAGTTCCAAAGACACGGTCGTGGACCGCGAGCGGGACTTCTGGAAACCCGGCGGAGGGAGCGGACCCGCTTGGGCCAGGACGACGCCACCCTCACGCCGTCCGGATGACGCACTTGGGAGTCCGAGCCCGCTCGAAGGCGGGGTCCCGACGGCCACCGCCTCCGCCATAGTTGGCTTCACGACGCCCGGGGGTGACTGCGGGAGAGGAATAGACCGCGGGTCGGCCATGCTGACACGGGCGGTGACGCGAGAGGGGACGACCAAATGGCGCTGTCAAGGACGAAGTGGGACAGTGCGCAAAAGGGGGGGGAAATTCGTATACCAGGTCGGATCTGCTCGGGGTTCAGGGAGTGGGACGGACAGGTTCTGCAAGCCTCAGGAGTGAACGCGGACGTTCACTCTTGAGGGGGGGTGATGTGGTATAACCCCAAACGCAAATTAGATTAGGATTGGATCAGGGACAGTAAGGCAACGAGCCTTACAGCCATGCGCGCACACACGTGTCCTCCACGTATACGGGACGCGTACTACACGTGGACTGTCAGCCCCGCCGGCTGACAGCGCTACAGTGTCGGTAGACCGGCACTACTGTAGAGTTATGATAGACTACGATGTACATTAAATATGAGCGGACCGCCGGCGGTGGAGGACGACAAGCACGGACTTGTCAAGGATCCTCCACCTTGGTCCGCCCGCTTACTTTTAGGTACTTCCGTCCGTTTTACCTAGAAGCAGCACCGCGCGCGGGTTGAGGACGCGCGTAGCACGCCCACGAGCCGGCTCCGCCTCCGCCCGTCGGTACTGGAACGTCACCCAGTACCGCTCCGGGGCGTCGAGGCGTAGAACCGCTCGCGCGTGCGCGCGTCCTCCCCGATCCCGCTCTACCACCGCTACCTCGAGCCCGTGCTCGGTACCGTGGGTGGGCCGTGCTTCTGTCTTCCCGCCGATCGGGGTCTTTCCGAACTGTCAGTACTCACCCCCCTCGTCGTTGGGGGTGATTATACTACACCCTTCTCGCGACCTCGTGTTTACGCGCCGCGTCTGCCCTCCCCCCCCCCCACTTCTGCCCTCCCAGCCTCGCGATCTCGTGTCTACACACCGCCTACGCCCTCCCCTCCATTCTTGCCCTCCCCTCCGCGCCACCACCACCTCGTGTCTACACACCGCCTCTGCCCTCCCAGTCACTTCTGCTCTCTGCTTTCCGCACCTAGTACTTCTCCAAACCGAGACTGTCGTCGACACAATTCTTGGTCGGGTTCTTGTACACAATTCTAGGTCGGGAGACCACATTTGTAGTGCAATGCGCCTGTTGGGCAGAGACCAAGGCCCGACGGTCCAACACAAACAACAACAACGAAAACAACAACTGCCAACGGCACAGCGCTACGGAGTCTTCGAAGCTCTCTGTCCTCTTTAAGCGGGTTTGCGGCCCGCAGTAGCTCCGATCCCTGATAGGGGGCCAAGAGAAGGGCCCAGCACGGGATCGGGGATTGGTGGTAGAGACTTGTAAAGGCAACTGCTCGACGAGTTTGGAGGGGTGTCTATGTAAACCTGGTCCGATGGGTCGTAAATCCAATGCTCGAAGAGCGCCTTGTACACCTTATACCCCTGATAAGGTCTTCGACGAGGACGTCGCAACGTAGCCCGTCGGGAAAGAAGAAAACGTAGCAGCGCTATACCGTCGTACTGCCCGATGGCGAAGTACCAACACCGGATCGGTCGCAACCAGATTCCGATGGAACCAACGCTGAGAAAAGCACCACTGGTGCACCAACACAGAAGCCCGATGGCTAATGACGTCACGTTGCGGATCGCAATCCTACAAGGTGGGACCAACTCAAGATTAAGGGAAATTAGGATAGGGAAATAAAGGAAAATTAGTAAGGAAAAAGGGGACCCCCGAGCGCAAAGGATAAAGTAATCTGTAGTTGAAGGAGATGTCTTGCAAAAGACGGACTTCAACCAAGGAGATATCAGACTCTGGCAACTCGGGTTACCTTTACTGACTTCGTCGTCAGAGGGCTAAGGTATATATCGCCCCGCCGGAGCCACTACAGTAGCTCGCGGCGCTAGATACTAGATCTAATCTAATGTCAGCAAAATTAATGCCAACTAATTAACTAAATAAAATAAAATAATTAAAAATTAAAACTGTGCAATTATTCACACGTGTGTCCCCCAACCCGGACCACTTTTCATATCCAAATATTTTCCTTCTTTTCACCCCCCTTTTCAGGTGCGTATTGCACTACAGTTAGCTTAGAGAACCGATCGGTAATAACCAGTACGTGCTGATTTCCGTGGGCAGTCTTGGGCAGCGGTCCCAGGAGGTCCATCGCGACAAACTCCTTGGGGCCCGCCGCGGGGAACAGCTTGAGATCCTTCTCCTTCTTGACAAGCGTCCCGCCGGTAGCAGCGCACGACGTGCAGTTCCGCACGGTCGCAAACGCGTCACTGGCCATGTGCGGCCAGTAGTACTCCCTTCGCAGGGTGTAGTACATACGCGTCCCGCCCGGGTGACCGGCCAGCCTCGGATTGTGTGCCAGGTACAGTAACCGGGGGCGCAACCGATTTGGTACGACGCGCTGTAGGGTTCCATCCAGTGGGGACTTCCTTACGAGGAAACCGTAGCGGTCGACGTCGAACTTCGAGTTCAGCTCTCCGACCGTATCGGCCGCGGTGCGACAGAAGGCGTCGTCGGCCTGCTCGCGTAGGAAATCCTCGACCGAGATGGACGCGACGTGGCGTTCCTCGGGAGTAACCGCGAGCGCGTAAAATCCGTCCGGACGGTCTTGGTTCGGGTCCCAGTGCACCTTGTCCAGGAGGGGCTCGCTGCCTTCCTGCGACTGAACAACGAAGCACGGGACCTCGTCATAGACCGGAGCGGTGTCTCCACCGTCGGTGTGTAGGCGCGAGACGCCATCCGCTGGTTGGTGCTTGACGCCCGGGCGGTACTGTACGTCGTAATCGTACTCCGCCAAGCGTAGGCGCCAGCGTGCAATCCGCCCGGAGCTGTCCGCCAGATTGAGGACCTAGCGTAGGGCCTCGTGATCCGTGCGGAGGTTGAACGCGCTTCCGTATAGGTGCGGCCGTAGGGTGAGGATGCTCCACACTACGGCCAAGCATTCCTTTTCGGTAGTCGTATAATTGCGCTCCGCATCGGTCAACGCGCGGCTCCAATATCCGATCGGTCGAGTACCTCCATCGGGTTGCTCCTGTAAAAGGGCGCAATCCACTTGGTGTCCGCACGCGTCGGTGTCCAGCGTATATTTCCGTCTGTAGCGCGGCAGCGCGAGGATTGGCGGCGACACGAGGCGCCGCTTCAATTCCTCAAACGCCGCGTATTCCGCATCGGTTAAGATTTCAAACTCGTAGGGCTGATTCTTGCCGGTCTTCTTATTCAGCGGCGCGGCGATCTTCGCGAATCCTTGCACAAACCGTCGGTAAACGTTGCACATCCCGAGAAAGGATTGCAGTTTCGTTTGGTTCGTAGACGCGCGCGCGCTCGATCGCGATGACGTTGCGTCGCTCGACCTCCAACCGTCCCGGACGGATGACGTGCCCGAGATAGGTTACGGAGGTGTCGAAAAACGCGCACTTCGACAATTTTAGCGACACGCCCGCGGTATGTAGAAGCCGTAGTACCTCGCGCACGTGCGCCATATGTTCCGTAACGGTTCGCGAGTAGACGATGACGTCATCGAGGTAGACCAACGCGGTCTCCCATTTCACGCGGGACAGGATGATGTCGACCGCTCGTTGAAATGTCGCGGGCGCGTTTTTGAGACCGAACGGCATGCGTAGAAAGCGGTAAAGGCCCGAATGCGACGCCAACGTAGTTTTATCGCCGTCCTCCTCGGCGAGCTCCACCTGCCAATACCCGCTATTAGTGTGGCGTGGTAAAGATAGTGGCATCGCCGAGCGAGTCGATGCATTCGTCCATGCGCGGTAGTGGGTAGGAGTCGCGAACCGTAACGGCGTTTAGCTTGCGATAGTCCACGCAGAAGCGCATGGTCCCGTCCTTTTTGGGGACGAAGACCACGGGGCTCGCCCACTCGGCCGATGTCGGTTCGATGACTCCCGCGCGCAGCATGCAGTCGATTTCCTTCTTCTCCTTCTCGCCCGCGATGGGTCCGGCTCGGTAGGGTGCTTGGTAGTTCGGCTTCGCACCGGGCTTCAGCTCGATGCGATGCTTCGTAGCATCGATCTTACCCAAGTGGCCGGACCACATGTCCTTGAACTCAGAAAGCAGGTCCATAATTTCCGACCGGACGGTACTGTCTTCTGCGCCGAAGTGGACGTCTTCTTCCCACGAGCGGGTCTTCTCCGCGTCCGTATCGGTCCGCTCATCCGCGTTAGCGGGATTGCCACTGTGGGCGTCGTCCGTTTCCGGTTCTTCGCGTCGCGCGCCTCCTCCTGTAGTGGTCGAGGATTTACTCCTGCCATCGTCCGTATCAGGTCCTTCTCGTCGCGCACATTCCCCGGCGGGTGACGAATTAATCCTGCTTTCGTCCGTAGCGGATTCTTTGCGACGAGCCTATCCTTCCGTAGCGGTGGAAGATTTTCTTCTGCCATCGTTCGTAACTGGTTGTTCGCGTCGCGCCTGTTCCTCCGTAGCGGCCGAGGAATTATTTTTGTTCCCTCCCCCTTCCTTAGCGTCGGCCTCTCCGGGAGCCGACAAGCCAAGTGCCAGGATGTGTGTGGGGTGTAGTATAACCCCCCCAGGGGTTTAAATTAGATTAGATCAAGAACTAGATCAGCTACTGTAGAGCGTCGAGCTCTACAGTACAACCGCGCGTGTCCACGTGTACACCACGGGGACAACGGACATGCCCATACACGTGTACACGTGTACAGCGCGCGAACGAAGCGCGCACGCACCACGGGTGATACGTGTACTGTCAGCCTCGACATAGCTGACAGTATTACAGTGCAGGCCGACCTGCACTACAGTAGCCCACTACAGTACCTCGGTACTGTAGTGTTATGATAGATTGTTTTGTCTATTAAATATGGAGCGGACCGACTGCGGCGGAGGGGGGGAAGGACGGGCTTGTCCTCAACCGACCGCCAAGGTCAGTCCACCCAGCTTATTCTAAACGTCGCCTTCGCTCTTCGCGCGCGTTTAGTCGGAGCCGAGCCGGAGTGGACGCGCAGCACGGGAGCGAGCACGGAACCGCCTCCGCCCGTCAGCACTGGTACGTCACCCAGTGCTGCTGCGGGGCGTCGAGGCGTCGATCTGCTCGTGCGTGCGCGCGTCCCTGCTCGCTCCCGCTCTACCACCGCTACCCGGGCCCGAGCCGGGTTCCGTAGCTGGTTGGCCCGCTTCCCCCTTCTCCGATCCGGGGTCTACAGGTCGAACTGCGCATACACCTCCAGTCGTCTGGGGGTGTTTATGCTACAGGGGGGATGGTAACGCGAGACCGACAACGGTATGCTTGTGGGCGTGGACCGCGCGGTTTCCGAAGTTGCTAACGAGCACCGTAAACGGCTCGCCCGGGAAGTTGTCCATGACTCTCTGGGCCATCAGGCATAAATTCTTATGCGCCGTTTTTTGGTGGTTTTGCAGGAAGCAAAGCCCCCTAACCGGTGTTGCGACGCGTACCATCGCTTGGGTCATCGGGGGTATCGTGACCCCCTTGACCACGCGAATTTTCCGTGATGGTACGTTCGTCGGGAACTGCGCGCGCTTCCGGTCGGCCGAATTTTCCTCCCGTGGGAGCTGCTGCGACGGTCCCCTCGAGGCCATCTTGCGGTCGTGCCTCGAGGGTGTGACTCCCGTCAGGGCTACGGACGGCGCATGATGGAACAGCACATTCCTCCGCGGTGGCAGGATCGCCTTCACGTGGCGATCGAGGAACGTGGTTCCGAGGATACAGTCCACCGCAAGGTTGGTGACGACCAAGAACGGTACGCGCGCGACGAACTCACCAATCCGGACGTACAGTTTGAGCTCGATGAGGGCCTTCATCGACCTATTTGAAGAGTCGATGAGCGGCGGGCTCCGCGCGGACTGGATGGCAGCGCGCCACGGTTCTGCCACACAGCGTAGGTGGATTAGATTGGGGCCGGTGCCCGAATCTAGAACCGGCGTGATGGCGCGCATCATCGCGCGTCGTTGTCCGACTGTTGCGGTGACCTTATAATTTTGCTTCTTGAAGAAGCAAATTGCCGCTTCGTCCGTTCGGCTCTGCGAT
Source organism: Chondrus crispus (assembly GCF_000350225.1). Taxonomy (NCBI): domain Eukaryota; phylum Rhodophyta; class Florideophyceae; order Gigartinales; family Gigartinaceae; genus Chondrus; species Chondrus crispus. The sequence goes on from NW_005179275.1 coordinate 15,702, forward strand.
TGGGCGCGTACCGAAGCGGTCGATGGGGTACCTAGTTTATTGAGGCTTGGTATGGGGAAGATCGTTGACGCCTGTACGCGTCCTCCCCGGCTTCCCCCGTCAACCCACGGTCCTCGGGCCCCTCTCCTCGTCAGCGGTAGCGCGGGTTCTTCCGATTGGACGGTCTCGCGCGGCTCGACCACGTTGATGCCCGTGGGAGCCTGCGCACGCGAATTTCGCCACGCGGTCGGCGGTTGACGCTCGAACGGCGAACCCGGGCGGAGACCTTGACGGATCCGAAGCTTTTGATAATTGGCCTCGCGGGCCTGCAAAAGCTTCGAACGCAGCGCGCTATCTGCCACCATCGGACATTGCTCCTGGCGGTGGGTCAGGTCCAGACAGAACCGACACGGCGGGGGTCCAGGTAATCCTTGGTTGAAGAACCGGACCCGCTGGTTCTGTACTGGCCTTCCGTACGGATATGCGCGCGCGTCACCTTGTTGGGCCCACGGAGACCGCAACCATACCT
>NW_005179275.1:16309-31576 GCF_000350225.1 Chondrus crispus
CCCGCCGGGGAAGAGGGCAGGTGACGGATGGTAGCTAGTCGGCGGCGAGCTAAGCGAGCTCTGCGTCACGGACTGGTCCGTCATCGCCAGTATCTCCTCCGTTTCGGTTTCGCGCGCTGTCGGGAGTTCAGATAGGGACTCGACTGACAGCACGGCCCTTGTCGGTGCGTTGCGCGTGAATCTTCTCACCGAATCGGACGGTGCTTGAGGCGACGCGAGCGAGGTCGCATGTCTTCGAGCCGAGCGGTACGTCTCGCCTATTGCTTGCGCGTAGCGTGCCACCGCTTGGTAGTCCACGCCCGGATGCGTCGCGAGATAATTCCGCACCTGAGCGCACGTCGCTGGCAGAAGTCCCTCAACGAAAAGGGACTTCAAGTGCCTGTCCTAAAATACGGTTCCGCAGCGCAACGCCTTGTCCCACAACTGGTTACTGTACACCTCCTCCGTCATATTTGAGCTCTGACGGAAGGAGGTGACATCACCGACCGCTTCGGAAATAACTTCGTCCGTCGCGTATGTGCGTAATAGAAAGTTAACGACTTCCGCGTAGGTTTCGAGCATCTCGCGCTGCTCCGCATCGACCGCCATGGTGTTCCCGTGTAGCCTGGACTGGAGCAAGGCGTGAGCCTGCCCAGTCAAATAGAACTGGAAACAACAGACGGCCGCGCCTTCGCTGACCCCATTGTGGTCGCAGGCCATCTTGAAGCGCGCGAAAAATCCTAGCACCGCGATTGGATCTTGACCACCAAACGTGTGGGGTTTCAGCTGGACGTCCAACTTCTTCCGATAACGGTTAACTCGCCGCGCGGTACTCGCATCGTAGCGCGCGCTGCAATTTTCCAGCCTATACGTGCAGTAGTCGACGGCCTTGATGAATAGGTCGTTCAGCGGCTTTATCATGAGCAACCGTTTCGGATCCCGCCTCGGGGCAGACCGGCGTTCTCTGCCCCTGCGATGGCGGTCTCCTTCTCCGCTGGGGCTACTGTAGCCGTCCAGGTCGAACTCTTCTCGCCGGAACCGACGTCGGTCGCGCGCATTGCGGCCTCTGCGATCATTTCTGCGCGATTCGTGCGACTCGGTGTCCTCGTCATCGGAGGAGTATCCACCTCCTCCGGCATCGCGGTATCGCACATAGCGTCCTTCGCGGTTATCATCGGGAGGGTAACCGACCCCTCCGGCGTCACGGTATCGCGCGTAGCGTCCGTCGCGCTTCTTGCGCGTCGCCCTGTGACGACGTCTTGTCTCTTCTTCCTCGGAGGGGTTTTCTGTACCCTCCGAGGTGTAGCCTTGAGCGCCGGGTGCGCTTTTTCTGCTCGACCGATACGGCTGTCGCTTTTCTGTCGCGAAGCGCCCCAGGCGGTTTTCTGTCCCGCGGGGCCAGCCGTATCGGCGAGTACGGGAGGGCTATTTTCTGTGGGCCCTCCTGTAGCACCATAAATTGGTGAGAGGTAAATGGTCTTACCCTCCGGGTGAGGGGCCATTGTAGCGATCCCGGGTGCGGCGCCGATCGGTTTAGCGTGCGTTAGCGTAGAATCCGGAGCGGTTGAGTCGCGCTGCGCGCGTGCGTCGACTCCTGCTCCGGCGAAGGTCGTGGCCAGACGATTGGCCACGGCGGAGCTGATCGCTCCCTTTAGAGCCGTGCCGGACGGGGATTCTTCATCCACAGTGGTGAGCGCGGTCACCACCTCGCATTGGACTTGAGCGGGTAGATGTTCGTCCAAAAGCAGTGGTATCGCGCTGCATACGTGCGCGTCCACAAGCGCGGGCACCGTTCGGTCGAGGGTCACGCGCGCTACCTGGGTGTAGTGCAATGTGCTTGGCAGGCCGCGAACACAGTCCGACGGTCAAACAAAAAGAAGAAAAACAGCAACAGCAACAACCACTGCCGATGGCACGCGCTACGGAGCGTTCGAGACTCCCTTTCCCCTTGTGTGGGCTTGCGGCCGACGGTAGCTCGACTCCGACGGGGGAGTTAAGGAAATATACCCGGCCCGGGAGGATAATGGTGGTAGAGACTTGTGAAGACTTGAGTGGTCGGCGAGTGCGGGCTGGGCTTGTGTACGAGAATGTAACCGCGGTTCGCTGGGTTGTAAGGCCAATGCTCGACGAGCGTCTTCAGCACCTTGCGTATAATTCAAGGTCTTCGACGGGGGCTTGTTCAGCACTACCCGACGGGATCGTGACCGTGTAGCAACGCTACTACCGACGTGTTACCCGATGGCTAAAAACACCTTCACCAGCGCGATCGTGATCGCGCTAGGCGGTACCAACTCTGTCTTATACAGTAAGACCTTCGTCGGAGGCGTCATTACAACAGTCTTCCGACGGAACTTGAAACAGTAGCAGCGCTACACAACGTGTTACCCGATGGCTAAAACACCTACACCGGATCGGTCGCAACCGACTCCAATGGAACCAACACAATTAAGGGAAAATGGATGTAGAGATAGAAAAGGTAAAAGGATAAGGAAAAGGAATGGGACCCAGAGCAATAGAGGATGTCGTTAGCAGCGTAGAAGTGAAGCGCGTCGCATGAACGGAAGCGTTCTTCGACGAAGGCGAGATCTAACTCCGGCAACTCCGGTGGGTTACCTTTACTGACTTGGTGGTCAGAGGGCTAAGGTATATATTGCCCCGCCGGAGCCACTACAGTAGCTCTCGGCGCTAGATCCTAGATCTAATCTAATGTCAGCAAAATTAATGCCAACTAATTAACTAAATACAATTAAATAATTAAAAATTGAAACTGTGCAATTATTCACACGTTAGCCCCCCGATCCGGGACTAAAATTGCTTCCAACACAGTGCTATTGCACTACACTGGGGAAGTTCCGTAGCGAGGAACTCCTAGACCCAGGCCTGGATGCGCGGCTGAATCGCGTCGACCATCCATTGGACGCGATTCTCAGTGCCTGCCGACACGGGCGGTGTAACATCCGATGCGGACGCTCGCGTGCGGCACGGTCGCGGTGGCGGTCGCAGCAGGGCTTCCGGGTTCTCCATCTGGGGGCGCGGTGCGCAACTCCCACTGCTTGTGCTCAGACGCTCGGAGGCGGAGTCTCTCCCTTCTTCCGGTCCGTTCATCGTCGAATACGCTTCGCGATCGACGCGGTGATTTCTCAACCCTTTCCGTCCGTACGGTTCTGCACGCAATTAAGCGACTATGCGCGCGGCTCAACCTCTAGAGTTATCCCCTCCACAAGAGTATAAAAATGTGGGATAACTCCTCTCCGCTCTGGGTTGGGTGAGAGTCGGAGGCTTCAGCCAGGGAGCACGCGGCGCGGACGCGACGCGCTAATTGAACCGATCGGACGAGCTCGCGAAAAGGGAGCGGCTCACTGGCCGGTTACGCGCAGGCGCCTCGTGGTGCGTGAACGGGAGCGATCGGTAACGGGTTAGAAGCCAGCGCACGCGATAGACAACCGAAACGGACGTACAAAGGCGCGAAAGGGACGGGGGCGAGCTTGCCCCAGTTTACTGGTGGGGACGGGTCCCAGGTCTTAACCCCTCAGAGGGACGCCTCGGACACCTGTTCTAGTACAGTAGTACAGTACCTGCCGCCTAGTGCGTGTCGGGTACTGTACACAATTAAACAGCTAGCGCCATAATTACTACTACCGTACGGACGCTGCTACTACACGTGTGCACTACTGTACACGCGTGATGGTTACAGACTACCGCACCGACGACACGTGTGCTAACGCGCACACGTAATAAGCGTAGACTACCTCACGGACGACACGTGTGCTACTGTACACGTGCGCCACGCCACGACCGGTCGGTACACGCGCGCGCTCCCTACACGTGGCCACACCCGCCCACGTGTGCACCGTGCACGGCCACACGGTTAATAACCTCCCCGCGGGCGCGACGGTCGTTATACTACAAGGGGGTGCCCCCACTTTTTGCACAAGACCCCCACCAGTTGAACAACTCGAAAAATATCAGATTTTAAAGCAAATAAGCAAAAGCATTGCTGTTATTGCATGTCAAAGATGTGACGGAGACAAAAAAGGCCCATAACTGGGCGGGGAATCCAAATCAAACATTTTGCCGCGCTTTTTCGATATATGCGTACTCGAAAACACTTAATTCGATGTGTTCTGCTCCATATAAGTGCAAATTGAAGCCTTGGTGACCTTCCCAGACTCTCCAGACTGTGTTAGAAACCGGGTGTCAACTCACAATGGGTCGTGTCAAACGAATGTCGAAGCACGAGAGATGCTTTCAAAAGGCTCTTGCTGCAGTTGACAAGGGTGTGGATAGACGTCGTGCTTCGTTAATTGCGCGTATGCCGTTATCCACGTTTCAGTACCGCCTAATGCACAAGGACAGGACGCCGATCAGCCGAACATACCTCACCGCTGACGAAGAAAATGTCATTGTGGACCTCGTTAACAGGTACTCTGCCCGTGGCTTTGTAGTGCAATACGCACCTGAAAAGGGGGGTGAAAAGAAAGAAAAATATTTGGGTATGAAAAGTAGTCCGGGTTGGGGGACACACGTGTGAATAATTGCACAGTTTCAATTTTTAATTATTTAATTTTATTTAGTTAATTAGTTGGCATTAATTTTGCTGACATTAGATTAGATCTAGGATCTAGCGCCGAGAGCTACTGTAGTGGCTCCGGCGGGGCAATATATACCTTAGCCCTCTGACCACCAAGTCAGTAAAGGTAACCCGAGTTGCCGGAGTTAGATCTCGCCTTCGTCGAAGACCGCTTCCGTTCATGCGACGCGCTTCACTTCTACGCTGCTAACGACATCCTCTATTGCTCTGGGTCCCATTCCTTTTCCTTATCCTTTTACCTTTTCTATCTCTACATTCATTTTCCCTTAATTGTGTTGGTTCCATTGGAGTCGGTTGCGACCGATCCGGTGTAGGTGTTTTAGCCATCGGGTAACACGTTGTGTAACGCTGCTACTGTTTCAAGTTCCGTCGGAAGGCTGTTGTAATGACGCCTCCGACGAAGGTCTTACTGTATAAGACAGAGTTGGTACCGCCTAGCGCGATCACGATCGCGCTGGTGAGGGTGTTTTTAGCCATCGGGTAACACGTCGGTAGTAGCGTTGCTACACGGTCACGATCCCGTCGGGTAGTGCTGAACAAGCCCCCGTCGAAGACCTTGAATTATACGCAAGGTGCTGAAGACGCTCGTCGAGCATTGGCCTTACAACCCAGCGAACCGCGGTTACATTCTCGTACACAAGCCCAACCCGCACTCGCCGACCACTCAAGTCTTCACAAGTCTCTACCACCATTATCCTCCCGGGCCGGGTATATTTCCTTAACTCCCCCGTCGGAGTCGAGCTACCGTCGGCCGCAAGCCCACACAAGGGGAAAGGGAGTCTCTAACGCTCCGTAGCGCGTGCCGTCGGCAGTGGTTGTTGCTGTTGCTGTTTTTCTTCTTTTTGTTTGACCGTCGGACTGTGTTTGCGGCCTGCCAGGCACATTGCACTACAAAAGTGGTCTCCCGACCTAGAATTTTGTACGGGAAACCCGACCTAGAATTTTGTCTACGAGAAGGAAGTTGGTCTGGGTAATGGAGTCTCTTTTTTATTCTTGTTTGTAACCTTTTTGTGTAGGTTCGCTCGTACGAGCGATGTCGACAAGCGCACCCGGGGACGTCGGTCCCGGGGCGAGCAGAATCGGGTCGGCAAGGGCGTCGAGGATCCTGCGAGGTCCTCGCACCCGAAGCCAGGCCAATACGGCTACGGATCCCGAAGGTCAAGAATCCCTGATGGGGATTGAAGCCGACAAGGATAACCTATCCTACAGGTTCGAGAAGATGGGCAAGGAAATTCGCCAAGAGATGACGAGGTTGAATTAGCCCTCGTCCAGAAGCAACTGGAGTTGCAAGCATCCGAGTTCCACACTGTTTTAGGAGAGCTATCGGCTCGAGTGTATCTCGTCGAGAAGGAGCGAGGTGATGCGACCGACGGTCTGGAGCCGGAGGTCTTAGCTTCGTTGAAAATTTCAGTCAAGGACGCGAGGCGCGACGCGAATCAAGCTTTGGAGTCCTTGGGGAAATTTAGAGCCAGTATCGACGAGAAGTTTGACCGCGCCGCTCATCGTCTCAAGGACCTTGAACAGGTCGCCGGGCAGAGCCGCTCCCAACGGGTCGAGAAGGAGACCGTTGATCGAAGAAGGACAAGGCCGCTGTACAGCGGAGTTCCAAGTCGAAGACTTCGAAGAAGAATCTGCGACGCCGGAGCAAGAGTCACGGTAGTGACGAGCCGGAGGACCAAGACTCAATGACCGAGTCGAATGGCCTTTCCGAAGATGGTGACGACGGTTCGTCGAACCATGCCAGCGATTCCGAACATCGTTCAGAGGAAGGAAAAGGAATTTCGCAGGGCAAGAAAATTACCTCCAGACGGGGCGGGATCACTTCGTCCGCCTCGCGGAGAGACAAGGACGCTGAGCCAGAGGACGTCGAAACGCGACGCGGGCCGCGATGGGAGGAGTTGGAGGAGCTGAATCCGACCAACTACCTCTTCAAGAAATTACTTTCGTACTGAACGTACCGCTTGCGGAACCCGCTGACATATTTGTCAAGTTCCCGGCGGACCGCCGTGCGAAAAATCAGGAGAGATATTCCGCCTAAGGTGAAGAAGGGCAACACGTTCACAGGTGAGGACGGGGTCCTTGTGTCAGATTTTTTGGCAAAATTAGTTCAAGAGTTTGATACTCAAGAAATGAACGAGGGGCAACCGATCCGCTTGTTGCCCGAATATCTAAGCGGCATCGCCTTGAGACAGTACACTTCGGTGTCTCAGACGGCCGGGTCCCATCACGGAAAGGTGTCCGTTTGGCCAGAGACCGTACAGTGGTTGTTGAGGAGTTTTGCAACCGACGAGGCGATCCGTCAAGCCGTGCTCGCATTGCGAGAAGTACAGCAGCTACCGTCTGAGGACGAGATGGAATTTTATATCCGTCTGACGGACGCGAGCAATCGATGTGGAAACGTATACTCGATGGAAGAAAAAATGACTATGTTCATTGAAGGACTCGATTCAAGTATCCAGCCGATGGTATCTCAATACCGACAAGACAATCGGGACGTTCCGTTTTTGAGACTAGTTAATTACGCGAAGGCGCATGGCTCGGGGAGCCGCGCCAAGGACAGGAAGACCAAGAAGGTCACGATTCAGACGCTGTCGACGTTCAGGGCGGGGAAGAAGCCGAGGGCTTCTTATCCCGGTCGTAAAGGTCACGCCGCCGTCCACTTAGCCGAGTCAATCTCCGCGTCAGATGAACGCGGTGCGCACGGAAGCAGCGAAAATCAGTATGAAGGAGCATTGGTAGCCGAAGGCAATTTTATTGAGCCATCGGAGGGCTACGGACGCGAGGACTACGGGGCAAGCGGGTCTTCAACTCTACCGACGCCCAAATACACGACGGAGTCGTTTTCAGAGCCCACGGATCCAGTGATGATGTTCCCGGGGCGCGGCCACACGCCGGCTCCGCGCATTCCGATGGAAGAAAAGGGCACGACGTTTCGAAGGACAGACTGGATAGGAAGGCCGCAACATCAAGGAAGGCTGCCGGCCCGTGAAGGACCTAGGCCGCAATATCCCGTCAAGAAGCACGGACTGGTGTGCTATCATTGTTATGAAAAGGGGCACGCCGCGCCAACGTGTATTCTTTCCCTCCGGGAAATGCACCGAGTTTTGGGAAATTATGAGGCGTTGTCTTCGATGGAGAGATTAGGGATACCATCGACAAGTTATCTGAAGGTCAAGAATTGGTTCGATTCGCAGACGGCGAGCACGCCGAGTGCTTCGACGCCGAGGCCGAACCAACCCTTCAGAGGGCCCGTCGCGGGGCCCGCGTCGTCGACGTGAGAAGGAACCCGCAGCGGCAGGAAAACTAGAGAGGGGAATCTCGCATGAATCGCGGGAGGCACAGGGTCGACGTACTGTGCCCAGGGCTCAGCCCCGTTCCCCGTCTCTAAAGGAAAAATCAGGCCTCGAGGAGGAAGTTGTTGGATTGGTGGATAAGCCCAAAGGGCCGGCCCAAGTCAAGAAAATTTTGAGCCGGGCCCGAGATCATCCGCTGGAAGAAGTTTGAAAACCCTGGTACAGGGTTAAGCGAAGGGAGTGTCCCGAGAAGATTTTGGTTCTTGCGCGAAAAAACTACAAAGTTTACGCGGACATTGGACCAACAGTCGGATTGATGAGCCGGGTGTTGTCTGTATTAGGTACCTGCGCGGGACCAAACCTTGTGCGAAAATCGGAACTCCCGGCTGGAATGGAATCTCTAGTGTCCTACGGACCGACCCAAGACATTGGCGACGCGAACAATAGGCCACCTCGGACTCTCGGCACAATTACAATGCCTGTGAGGCTTGGAAAATTTGTGGCCGCAGCCGAGTTTATTGTATGCGAAAAACTAGCCGTCCCGCTAATTCTAGGCGCGGACTACTGTGACCGGTTTGTGGAAGCAATTTATCCAAGGAAGAAAACGGTTGAGTTGGCGGATTTCTCGGAGGTTCCGATAGTTAGGCGGTTCTCGACGAGAAAAGGGAAGAAGAGTCTGTCCCGGGAGAGGACGAGAATGATGGACAGGGGGAGCGAATTTCCCCTAAGGTAAAAGTGGCGAGAGCCACGACTATCGAGCCAGGGACGCAACGCGTCGTGGAATGCACCTCGAAGAGGGCGGGCTTGGTTGTGGTTCAGCCGTACTCGTCGTTGTACGAAAGACACGGGTTGACGTGCACAAATGGTGTCGTTCAGGTTGAGCCTGACAGGCCATTTCGTTTTTCTCGTTGTGAATTTTAGGACGTACCCTGTCAGGAAGCAGAAAGGCCAAGTGGTGGCAGAATTATTACCGCACCCGAGAGCCGCGCTCGAGAGCAAAACCACCATTGGTGAAGTTCTCGGAATTCAAGAAAGGAAGAAGGAAAATTTTCCTAATTCCACCAAGACGCCTACGGGCGAGGCAAGATGCGAACCGTCAGATCAAGCGCGCGAGGACCAGCCAGAAGAAAGGTCGAGTGGGCTCTCCGCGACGGCATCGTCGAAGCCGGAGCAGCGGATTGAGCCCCCACCGCTGGACGTGGAGGACCTCGACCTGAGCCACGTGCCGGAACGGCTGCGCGAGCGGTTCCGTCGGATGTTGAAGAAGTATTTAGGGATGCGGGATGGGACGCTTGGTGAAATTAATACAACAGTCCATCGGATCGAGTTGATCCCCGCGACTCGTCCCATCGCACAAGCCCCGTATCGGGCCGGGCCTAAAGCCCGCGAAGTAGAAGATGCAGAAGTACAGAAGATGTTAGAGGCAGGAGTGATAGAACCAGCGCAGTCAGAATGGGCGTTGCCCGTGTTGCTGGTGCCCGAGCCGGACGGGTCAATGCGGTTTTGCGTAGACTACCGCAGGCTGAACGCAGTGACGGTAAAGGACACGTACCCTTTACCGCGCATGGACGAGTGCCTGGACTCGCTTGGTGACACCAAGGTTTTCTCCGCGTTGGACGCGATTTCGGGATATTGGCAGATGCCTATCCCTGAGTGCGACCGCGACAAGACCGCATTTTCGTGTCACTCAGGTCTGTATCGCTTCTCAAGAATGCCCTTCGGGCTTACCAACGCGCCGGCGACGTTTCAAAGAGCCATGGATATACTGCTCTCTCCGTTCCGATGGAAGTCGTGTCTGGTGTATTTGGATGATATCATCATCTTCAGCAAGTCTTGGGAAGAACACATTGTTCATGTTGATGAAATACTTTCTGTATTGGAGAAGGCAGGTGTGAAGCTCAAGCTTCGCAAATGCGAATTTTTCGTCGAAAAGATCAAGTACCTGAGCCATGTCGTCCGGCCAGGTACATTGGAGGTTGATGCAGCTCGCATCGCGGCGTTGGAACAAGTGAGGTATCCTCAAACGCAGACCCAGCTCAGAAGTTTCTTGGGACTTTGTAATGTGTACCGTCAGCTTGTCCCACATTACGCGAAAATCGCGCATCCGCTCAATCAACTATTGAAGAAGGGATAACCGGTCCAGTTGAAAGGATTCGACGAACCGTGCAAAAAAGCTTTTCATAAGCTCAAGGACGCCATCTTGGCTCCACCGGTATTGGCGCTGCCGAAGAAGGACCTACCGTACTCGGTAGATACCGATGCAAGAGACTATCAAATAGGCGCTGCATTATTTCAAACGCATCCGGATGCGCAACGTAAACCCATCGGGTTCTTTTCAAGAACGTAACCGCAGCCGAGAGAAACTATTCTGTATCAGAAAAAGAATGTCTAGCGGTAATTTGGGCCGTGCAGACTCTAAGACCATATCTATATGGCGAGCACTTCATTGTGCATACCGACCATGCCTCATTGAGGTGGTTGATGAACGTAACCGACCCCAGCGGGAGATTAATCCGATGGAGGCTCCGCCTCTCGGAACTTGATTTCGAAATCAAGTACAAGAAGGGCAAGGCTAACAGCCAAGCTGATGCCCTGTCAAGATTACGGACCGCTGGAGAAACCGTCGACGAAATCGACGACGAAATTCCATGCTTTATGGCCGAACCGGCCGAAGGAACAGTGGAGGACGAGGACAGTTTTGACGCGTTAGACGACATCCTCGCTCTTGAGGGGGCGGCCGCCTCTGATCGTCTCGATCAATTCCAAGCTGTCACTCCGGAGGAGCTCATTCGCGAGCAAGCCGTCGACCCCTTCTGCAACTGCATCAAGGCAGAAATGGACGCCGGAAAGGTGAGAACTTTCAGCATGGAGACCGAGGAACTCGAAGGAACTCTATGCCGTACCGCGGCGGAGTTTGTACAAGTGGTGATACCACAATCGTTAAGGGACCGCGTCCTAGGGTTAAGCCATTACGCAAAATTGGCAGGACACCCGGGAGGCAGGAAACTTTACAAGACATTGAGAAGTTATTTTTTCTGGCCTGCGATGGCCCTAGACTGCTATGGAGTCGCGAAGAATTGCGCCGCATGTGCGCGGGAAAGGGTGAAGTTAAGAAGAAACACGAAGGAAATGAAGCTGTTCACGCCCAAAGCTCCGCTGGAGTTTGTCGCCTCGACATCCTCGGCGAGCTAATTACAACTAAACGAGGAAATCGGTATATTCTCGTGATCAGCGATCGATACTCGAAACTGGTACGAACCGTACCGTTGAAGAAGATGTCAGCTGCGCACATCGCGCAAGCCTTCGTTCACCATTGGGTATTCGTGTACGGACCGCCGGCCAGGCTGCTGTCCGACAATGGAACACAGTTCACGGCCCGGTTCTTTCAGAACGTCTGCCGAATTCTCGGCATACGCAATGTGTTCACGACTACGTACCACCCGCAAGCCAACGGTCAAGTTGAGAGGTTTAACCGCACGCAGACTTCCGCGTTGCGAAAATATGTTGGAGAACATCCGAAAGACTGGGAACTATTTAGCGACGCTGTGAAGTTTGCATACAACACACAAGTTCATCGAACTACGAACATCGCGCCCTTCGAGCTGGTGTTAGCTCGGGCGCCGAGAAGCATTGCGTTACAAGCACAGACAGGTTTGGAAGGATTTAGCTCGAATCGAGCGTACTACCTGAAATGGCAGTCGTGGTTGGAAAGCCTGATGAAAGGCGCTGATAAGAGCCTGCGAAAAGAACAAGCGCGCTACAAGCAAAATTTCGACGCAAGGCTTCGCAAGCCGAAGTATGACATCCCTTCAGGATCCTACGTTTCCCTCCGGAAGGAACAGGGGACCCCAACAGAACCTAGACACAAGCTGGCACAAGTTGCCACGGGACCGTATGCAGTCAAGAAATAAGATAAGAACACGGTTGTCATCGCCATAGGCGACCAAGAAGAGCGCGTGTCGCGAGATAGAGTCGAATTAGCCCCTAGTCTCATGGACTACATGTCGATATCAGGCCTACGACCGGCTCTACAGTTCCTCAGCGGACGCGAGGGGAATCAAGAACGCGATGCGATGGAGAGTGAGGAAGGTCCTCCCACGCGAGCGCAGATGTTAGAGGACGACGAAGATGTTGTCAGTCGAAACCCGTCAGCGAAAATACCGCAAGACCTGCGGAGGACAAGTAATTCAGAAGAGTTGGAGGAGTCGGAGAATCTTCAGGAGGGAGAAGAAATTAACCCCAGACGCGAGGAATAAAATGAGAACGCCGAGTACATGATAGAGAAGATCATTGATCACGGGTATCAAGATGAGGAATTAATCCTCAAGGTGAAATGGTATAGATATGAGAAGAAGGACGCGACGTGGGAACCAGTCGCATCATTGCCGCGCAGCGCAGTTATAGGACATTTCCAAAGAAAGAAGTTACCCTTGCCTCCGCAAGTCGCGCGCGCACAAGCGGGGTAGCCTCTGTCAGAGGGTTGGCAAGTCAGAATAGTTACTGTGGGACGCAGTGCGAAGTTAGAAAACAAGGGTAGTCGTAGGAGTAGGGATCATAGGGGATGACGAGAAGGAGAGAGAAAGTGATATAGGCAAGTCTGCGTCGCCCCCCGCACATGGACGGAGCGGCGAGTGTCGACCTGTCAAGAAATGAGGAAGTAATTGGAGTCTCAGGTGGAGACAATGCGCAAATTACATATGATCACGCGTCGCAGTGGTGCGCACGTGAAGTGACGTTTGGATCAGGGATCCGCACCCGTCAGTAGGAACTTGAGAGGAAAATGTCATGAGGTTTTTACGAGGGGACACAAGCCAATGCGTTACTTGTTTTCCACGGTCTTTTGCTCCTTTTTGGTTCTATTTTGGGTTCTATCCCGTTTACTTTTTTTTATGTGAAGACAGGAACACAACCCCGCATCGCGGACACCGATCGGCAAGTCACTCGCCGAGAATTGGAAGACCGAGATTGAAGCGAGGCCGTGACCGTCGGACCGTCAGTAGCGTGAGCGGCCTGGGAAAGTGCGCGATCTAACGCGCGAAACTATACTGTACGGGGTGGACAAATAGTTTTGTCGTTCTTGTCGGCTTCGTCAGGAACGAAAGTCTACCCGACGTCCTCATCGAGGGGATCAAGTGTTTATCTTCAAGTCGTTTCTACTTCAGTCCCTGTTTTGTTTTTGTTGGTATTCCTTCTAGGTTGTGATGTCGACGGCACGACGCGACGCGGCGCATCCCGAATCGCAACTCTACAAAAATAAGCGAAGACTGAGGGGGAAGTTACTCGAGAGGAAAAAAGGGGAGTGACAACTACCTGAGAACAACTCCTTTGGAGGAAATCGTCACTCGACGAGCTAATTGACGACACCAAGCTCACGTTTTCTGGTTTTATTTCGAACCCCGAGCGAACTATCATGGAGAATGTCCCGTCAAGAGGGACATTTCGAGAGATTGTGGGCGTGTGGATGAGTTTGCAGGCCTCTAGCACTCAGCAGTGCAGTATTAGACGTTACAAACGAGAAGATTGTCTTCTAAGAGGCGTAATGACTCGTGTATAGCCCTAGAGAAAGGGGAATCAGGTTGAGAGCCGCGAGACGGCATGGGGAAGTTTCAAGGAATGAGCGATGCGCGCCTCATAAGCACCAAGGCCCCACGACCCGGGGGTCAGAAGCACGCTGTGCGTGACGACACGGCCTGCCGGTGGCAGAGGTAGTCGCACGAGGACGTTGTGTGCCGCCAACACCACGAGGGACAAGTCATTCTATTGACTTAGGGACGAAAGCAAACCGCAGACGAGCGCATGGAAATACACGTGTGAAGCGGCCTTGAGATTATTTTAAAAAGAAAATTTAAGGAAAGCAGAAGCCGTCGCTGGGAAACGCATACGTTTGTTGTCACCAGACCCAAGCGCCGATCTTGCGCCTTCGACAATTACAAGAGAACGGGAGCTTGACCCACACACACACACCACTTCCCAACCCGCCCCAGACACATTTGAGGATGGTTGTTTATGAACGTACAGTACCCCGACGGGGGACTCTCACGAGGAAATCCGATTTGCTATGACGAAGCCGCCGGCCGCGCAGGTGTCTAACTAAGACCGAGGAGACGACTCCCAAGAGAGGAAAGCAGGGCGAGGTTTTGATCCTCCTTTTCCCCCGCCCCAGACAAGTCGGAGGCGCTGATCGGTAAGTGCCAAACGGATACAATTGACACAGTTACCTCGTTTTTCCATTCTTTCTTTCTGTTTTTTTACGACAAGGACGCGACCCCACAATGGGATGTCGACACGCCACCCCAAATGGGACGAGTAGGCGGATGAAAACCCAGAGGAGCACACACCATCGGCGAAGATGACGCGCGAGAGACCGCCGGTCAGTTCGGCAAGGAGAGAAGTGTGTCACGACGAGGGAAAGATTTGTTGGGATCACGTGAAGAATGGATGATTGCTTCTACAACTACGAGAGACTAATGGAAAGGGGGTTCGGAAGGTGAATCTCACAAAGCGACGACGAGGACTTCGTCAGCATTACGTTTGAAAAAATGGACGAGGAGCCACGCCTGCGAAACGGAGCCGTACAGTAACTCTGTGCGTACAAAGCTGACGAGCAGGAAAAGGAGAGATGGATGTCGAGGGGGTCTTCGCCAAGGCAATCAAGGCAGACGGTACCACCATGAATGAGGATATATCGATGTCCAAACATCGAGGGACACTCGCCGAAGGACCGAGGATCTGCGATTCCGTTGCGCCGCAGTTCGCCTCACTCTGCACCGAGTGGGTGCGCAACTACCAAAGAGGTCTCGTTGCCGCAGGCGAAATCAGGATGATCTCGTCGAGACTCTGCTCGTCAACTTCCCGCCGTCCCCTACGGCGATTGGATAGATCGAGTTGAAAAAGAAAATGTGTTATTGCCGCTCGTGAGCGACACCGCCGGAAGATGGGAGGATCCCGAATCGATGCTTTGTCGACGAAGAAGTGGTGATGGGACGTTAAAAAAACGTGCCTACAAAGTTTATGTGTCTTTCGAAAGAGATGAGAAACGACGACCGTCGTCTCGTACTGTAGGGCTTGCACCGTATACCTCGATCATTTTGAGGTTGGGACGAATAAGCTCGTCTGGATAAGGCGAGCAAACCAAGGGTGACAATTAACATTTTTGACGTCTCAGACCCTCCCGTGTCTTATCATACTTAACAACAAGGAGTTTCCCCGCGAGGAGCACCGAGAACAAATTGAAGTTGTCAGTATGCCAGGGATGAATTCGCGGGACGCGTGAGATGAAGGTTACGTCACCGCAGAGCTACGGACGTGACGCTGAGAAAGGCCCCGACAATCAACACAAAGGAGAGGGAACATGGATCAAGTTTCGACTACTGTACTGCGAGGGCTTTCCAAACATGTTGTGTG
>NW_005179275.1:31676-45533 GCF_000350225.1 Chondrus crispus
GAGGCATTCTACACGATGTGGTGTACGCATGTCAATGACATTTGGACCGGGACCGTTCGAGATCGATTAACGGTCTGGTGCCCCAGAAGGGGGAACCACTATCGAGGAACTAGTATATTTTCTCGATGAGGGGTCGATACAGACATCGAGAAAGCTTGAGGATTATGAAGGAGAACGGCCTGCTTGGAGGTGATAGAGGATGTGCAACTGCAGTAGCAGAGGTGCATGAAAAAAAGGAAAAGAGAAGGAAGACGGTAACGAGGAAAAGAGAAGGAAAGAGGGATTGAGGGGAGAAGCGACTGCATTGACGGTACGCAGAAAAAGAGGAGGAAAAGGAAAATGAGGAGAAGGATGACGTACGTGTTGGAAAAAGAGGGGAAAAATGTAACAAGAGGAGGAAGTTGATAGGAGAAGGAAATGCAATTTATTTTCGGTGGAACGAAGGGAAGTGTCGACGATGAGACGACACTCTCTGAGGACAATGATCCGAACATGGATCGGCAGGGCGCTACCATCGGCAATGGGTCAATGGGACGATTGACCCAAGGATTTTTTTCTTTGGAAGTGAGGCGACAAGTTGTGCCAGTAAGCGCAGGTCAACAAGGGACGCTCCTCGAGGAGCCCCCTCGTTTATTCCATGAGCACGGAGCAACGTGCCATAGACGCTGGAGGCGCCGTCGTTCTTTTTGATGACATCTGCAGAGGACGGGGAGGTCGAACCTCCCCTGGTCGATTGGACTGCGTCGACGATTGGTGACAAGGGGGCGGCAACTGGAACAGCCGCAGGAGAAGGGGGACGAGCTGGGATGTGCACAGGGGGAGACGGTGCAGGAGGAGCCGAGGGGGTAAGGGACGAAGAATTTCCCTTCCTTTCTGAGGCTGCGCGCACGGACAGACTGTCAGTCCGGCTAGCTGACGAGGAGACCTCTCTCGTCTCTGATAGAGGTTGACACCTGGCCACTGGAGGTGAATGGGACTGCAAAGGGGATTTGACCTCCTCACACTAGTCGCCCTTATCGAAGCATTCACGGGAAGAGTGGGGTCGGCCGGATCGACAGGAAGTGAAGTCGGTGAGACCGGTAACACAGGGCGAGAACGCAAAGGCTCCCGGGGACAGAGGTCGCGTTCGCGGGGATCTGCAAGGAAGACGGGCAATTCAACCGGAACGGGCGTCTGACTCCCATACTGCCGACTCAGACGCGCCTCGTCGCTAGAACATTGCGATCCCGCCCACGGGTTAAACCAAGCGTAGTCCCCCGCACCACGATGAGCACGACCAGGGGAGAAGGAGGGGCGTTGCCGGACGAAGGAACGAGAGGAATTCTGACGCGGTATCAAGTCCCAATCGACCTCCTCTATTTTATCGAGGAGAGAATGCAGTTCGGTGTCTGCATCAGCACCGCCCAGGGGAACCGAATAATCGAGGCGTCGCATGAGGCTGATGAGCTGGGGAGGCAAGTACCACAACCTCCAGCAGTCGTAGGTCTCCCACAGGAGGGTCAAGGCCACTTTGGTACACCACTCTGTGAGGAAGACTACCCAAAGGCCATGTCGAAGATCATGTAAATACCTTCCGTAATACGTGTACACCGGGGCGAGCTCGGCCTAGAAGCCTCGGCAGACCTCAAATTGGCTCCACCACGACGGAATGCGTTGATAACGATTCGCGTAATGGGACCTCGAGATTTCGCGCGCGTCCAACATCTGGTAGGCCACAAAATAACCCGTGTCAGACCGAATACGGCGTTCGAAGCGCACTGTGTGCTGAAAGAAGGGGATGTTACCCCGCTTGATAAGTCGGAAATTAGGCGGAATTATGGCGTTGGTCCACATCATAGCGTCGCCCGAGACGGTCCGTTGGTTGAACCAAAGGCGGTTAGCTTCACGAGGAGGGTTATCGGAGGTCCAGGCCAGCATGTTATCGAGGTAAGACCGCTCGCCCTCGGTGCGAGACTGCCACGTGTCACAACCGAATTCCTCAGGGATGAGATCCTGCGTCAATGGCAGCTCAAGCCTGTCGCACACAGCGGTCATGAAGCGGGTCGATAACACCGCACGACCACGAGGAGGTGTGTGACACAGGATGGAGGGAGGAATGGCGATGCGAGCCAACCAATCGTAAGACCGAATAGCTTGAAGGGGGATTTGTCCTGGAAGCATACCGGCGCCGTCGGCGAACGAGTAAGCAGTGTCATCGAAGGCGCATACACCGGTCACAGAGAACCATTTAGCGGAAGCAAAAAGCTCAGGATTAAGGCGCATGGCCTTATCGTGGAGCTCCGACGCAGCAGGGTATCGACGCGAGGACGGAGCGTTAGGATCGGAATCGATGTGGCCAACAGGGCTAGCATGTTGGGAATCAGGGGGTAATCGAGGGATGGAAGGAAGACTTAGGGGGTCGTGGGAGGTGGAAGAAAAGCCCACGCCGTAGCGCTTGCGTTTGGTGCCACCGCTCGAGTGGCTCGGGGATGAAGGAAACATGGGGCTCGTCTTGCTCTTGCACTTTCACCGATTGCCGGATACGGCGGTGTAGGGTTATGAGAGAAACGGCGAGGAGATTATACGATGGCGGAGCGGCGTACAAGAGCGCTCAGAAGGGGGATATGTAGTACAAAACGCACCTGAAAAGGGGGGCGAAAAGAAAGGAAAATATTTGGGTATGAAAAGTAGTCCGGGTTGGGGGACACACGTGTGAATAATTGCACAGTTTCAATTTTTAATTATTTAATTTTATTTAGTTAATTAGTTGGCATTAATTTTGCTGACATTAGATTAGATCTAGGATCTAGCGCCGAGAGCTACTGTAGTGACTCCGGCGGGGCGATATATACCTTAGCCCTCTGACCACCAAGTCAGTAAAGGTAACCCGAGTTGCCGGAGTTAGATCTCGCCTTCGTCGAAGACCGCTTCCGTTCACGCGACGCGCTTCACTTCTACGCTGCTAACGACATCCTCTATTGCTGTGGGTCCCATTCGTTTTCCTTATCCTTTTACCTTTTCTATTTCTACATCCATTTTCCCTTAATTGTGTTGGTTCCATTGGAGTCGGTTGCGACCGATCCGGTGTAGGTGTGTTCGCCATCGGGTAACACGTTGTGTAACGCTGCTACTGTTTCAAGTTCCATCGGAAGGCTGTTGTAACGACGCCTCCGTCGAAGGTGTTACTGTATAAGACAGAGTTGGAACCGCCTAGCGCGATCACGATCGCGCTGGTGAGGGTGTTTTTTGCCATCGGGTAACACGTCGGTAGTAGCGTTGCTACACGGTCACGATCCCGTCGGGTAGTGCTGAACAAGCCCCCGTCGAAGACCTTGAATTATACGCAAGGTGCTGAAGACGCTCGTCGAGCATTGGCCTTACAACCCAGCGAACCGCGGTTACATTCTCGTACAAAAGCCCAACCCGCACTCGCCGACCACTCAAGTCTTCACAAGTCTCTACCACCATTATCCTCCCGGGCCGGGTATCTTTCCTTAACCCTCCCGTCGGAGTCGAGCTACCGTCGGCCGCAAGCCCACACAAGGGGAAAGGGAGTCTCTAACGCTCCGTAGCGCGTGCCGTCGGCAGTGGTTGTTGCTGTTGCTGTTTTTCTTCTTTTTGTTTGACCGTCGGACTGTGTTCGCGGCCTGCCAGGCACATTGCACTACAGGCTTTCCTCTCAGCAATGAGTATATCGGTGATGCAGTCGAGATTCTCGTCGCGTCGTTTCCTGCAGATCACCGAGCAAAACCACCCTTCGTAAACAACAGACCTAGAAAAAAAATCTTCCGCAATTTTTGTGCTCTCCATAGCGATCGCATCCGCCTCAGATGCTGTTCGAAGGAGGAGGAGTTGCGCTGGAGGGCAGGCAGCGCAGATGTCCTCACATCCCATTTAATTGAGGTGCACAAGCTCATCGCAGACAACAGGATGGATTAATATCATATTGCCAATCTTGACGAGACTGGCATATCCCCAACCGTGATAGTTTGAAATCCAGCCACAAGAAGGCATACGTAACAAAATCTTCTAAACTAGGGTGCTCTCTTCAGCGTTCTCCTGAGTTCCAAAACATTGAAAGGTTAACAATTATGCCTGTAGTAGTTTTTGCGAGTGGTTGCGTTGGAAGGCCTTTGTTTGTCGTAAAAGGCAAGTCGCTTAATTATCGTGTGACAAAGTCTGCAGCAGGAGAGCGAGTGGAGACAATTGCAGATTGTCTCCCAACCGGTAGCGTTATCACTTGTCGTGAAGACATTGCAGGCGTGGACTCTCAAAATTTTTATGAATAGGCGCGTGTGTTTGTGGATGACAACAAAATAAGATTGAGCAGTGGCAAGACACTTTTATTGCTTGACGGTTACAGGATCCACATGAGGTACAGGACAATGCAGTTTTTTCACGATGCTGGAGTCATCGTGTACGCTTTTCCGGCGCACACTAGCGGTATTACACAACTGTTGGATGTTTCTGTGTTCGCCGTATTTAAAAACAAGCTTCGAGATCTTGTTGAGAGCCTATCAAGTCACACGAAGGACAATGTCTACGACCGGTTTGATTTTCTGATGCTTGTAAAACAGGCATACAGCATGACTTTTACGAGAAGCACCATTGCCTCTGGTTTCGCGAAGGCAGGTATATACCCTGCCAACCTCTCGCACGTCTTCAGTGTGCCGCGGCCAAGGTCTTTTTCCCACTTAAATGAATTGATCTCTTCAGTTGATATTGAGAAAATATTGGAAGATAAGCGGGAGAAGCGGAGGAAGAATATCGGTTTGCAGCCTGTGGTGTTAAAGAACGGGTTCCTGGATACTACATTTGGCTTATGTCTCACGTCTGAAGACGCTTTAAAAAAAGCCAAGGCAAAGGATGCGGTGGACAAAGCCAGAAAGGCAGAACTAGCAAGAAAGGAGGCCGACAAAGCAGAGCGCGAAGCCATCGCTTGTGAAAGATTAAGGCGAGAGCGACTACGTTTGGAACGCAAAGCAATGAATTTCCGGGTTCTTGTTTATGGAGTGGAAGGCATGCTGCCACGGCCGATGTTGGAGCGCCGCATGGTGGCGAAACGTCGGACAACAGAAAGAAACAATCGCCGTTGTGTGGAGGCTGTGAATCAGTTGATAGGTTAACTGTTGCCGCAGTGGGGATCGAAATTCAAAATAAAAATTTGCATGTTTTTTGCAGTAGCCAATAAATTGGCTGTTCAGATTAGGGGGGCCTCAGAACTGGCAACTTGTTGTTCATTCACATTCGCTTCTTTTCGCATTGAGACCATTGTTTCTCCATACCGGTTTTGAGGCTTGACAATATGTCGCCACGCTTCAAGAAAATTCAAATCTTGTTCAAAACGGACGTCTAAAAGATATTATGTTTTTAAAATCTTTGATTTGTTCAACTTGTGGGGCTACCCCCTTGTACAGAGTTTGCCGTGACACGGCAGCCTGGGTCTCTTGTTGTGAATAACAAGGACCTGACTATCGGTGTTGACCATGTCGTGGGAAGGAGATGCTCTGTCGGGTATGCAGAAGCAAAGCGTGAGTCGATCCGTGATGGGTGTCTCATTGTGAGAGAAGCACTACTTACAGAAGGCACGAGGCACGAGGGTTGTGGAAAGTGGCACGGCGATGTCGAACCAGACTGAAGACCCCAAGGACTTGATTCGTAAGGCGGAGAATCTGATTGGCAGAGGACATGAAAATTTCGGGAGGGCCATTTTTCTGCTCAAGATAGCGAAATTGGAGAGGAATGACATTGGCGCCCTGTGCAGATGTGTGAGAATTCTGTCTGATTCGGGGTTGACAATGATGTATGCGAGGAGGACATCGAACTCAAGACAAGCGGCGCAAATGATCAAAGCGTTCTTTCATACCAAGTTGCATACAAGCTTGACATCTACGTCAACAAGCGGTGACGATGGGTTTGAGCAGCTGTTTGATTTGTTTGCGAAGCTAGCGTTGGAGCAGAGTTTTGATGGAATGATCGTGGATTTGTTCGTACAAGCGCTCGATGATGCGATTGACTTGGACGCGGCCAGAAGCGTTCGAAAATATCATGCATGGATACGAAAAGCG
The DNA here is from genome assembly GCF_000350225.1 of Chondrus crispus. Classification (NCBI taxonomy): domain Eukaryota; phylum Rhodophyta; class Florideophyceae; order Gigartinales; family Gigartinaceae; genus Chondrus; species Chondrus crispus. The sequence goes on from NW_005179275.1 coordinate 37,724, forward strand.
ATTGTGTGTTCCCAGAAATGGATTCAGTTGGACAATCTTGCCAAGTTTTCGGACTTGGGCGTTAGAAATGGCGGGGATGTGAAGTCGGGGGAAGCGAAAGGCGATGGTGTTGGAAAGGAGGCCTTTTTCTCTGAAGGAGAGGTGACCGAGTGTGACATTATGACGTATAATCTTGTTGGCAAGGCTTTGCTGGAACGCATGATGAGCGAATACGCGACGTTGTTTTCAAGAGAAAGAATTTGGATTGTGCTGGGTACTGCCGGACAGGGGGCTCCTCGGTTTACTAGTGCGTGGGAGAGACAAAATGCAGGAAGTCAGGGTGCGAATTCAAGCGCAAAAGCCATGATTCGCCTTGGACTTCTTTTCGCGCGAGGGGCACGAGGGGTGGGTCGTGATGCTCGACAAGCGAAACTTCTATACGAAACTGCGGTCGAAGAGCACGAAAGCTGTACGGCGATGGTGAACCTCGCCATTTTGCTGAAACAAGGTGCCGAAGGAGTAGAGCGTAACGCGGTGCGATCTTTGGAGCTGTATGAGCACGCTATCGAGAAGGGTGACGACGTCAGTGCGATGGTGTTGCTCGGTGTTTTGCTCGAAGAAGGTGCCGAAGGAGTAGAGCGTGATGCGGTGCGATCTATGGAGCTGTACGAGCGCGCTATCGAGAAGGGTGAGGACGTCAATGCCATGGTGAACCTCGGTGTTTTGCTCGAAGAAGGTGCCGAAGGAGTAGAGCGTGACGCGGTGCGCGCTGTGGCATTGTATGATCGCGCAATGGCGAAAGGAAATTCCGGTAACGCGACTTGTAATCTTGCGATGACGTTGAGGGACGGAGCGGAAGGGGTGGAGCGCAATTCGGTGCGTGCGGTGGAGCTGTTTGAGATGGACACCAAGGAACGGAAGCAGAGCAAGTCAATGGTGTGTCTTGGAAACATGATGCGGGACGGGGGCGGACGGGGTGGCCCGCGATACGGATCGGGCGATACAGTTGTACGAGATGGCGGTCGAGGAAGACAAAAACGCGGAGGCGGTAGCCCAACTTGCGGCGTTGCAGCGGGACAGATCAGACGGCAGTACGCGGGACGAGGGTGAGTGAGAAGTTCTCACTCACCCTCGCCGCCTTCTCACCGAAGAAGGCGGGGGCGGGATGGGAGGCGAGGGCAGTGGCGGGGGAGGTACAGTACCACATGGATAGGCGGCGTAATGTAACACATTTTTGGTGTAATTGTTTTGGGTGTAATTATTATAATTATATTGGACAACAGTAACACGTGTACAGTAGTGCATTCGTCATCGCCGCGATGGCTTCCTCCTTCGGCCGGGGAGGAAGACAGAGAAAGATGAGGACGGCGCGGGACTGCAGAGTTGCGGGCGAGTCTCCGGCACCTGTGGCCACCGTCGACTCGGTGTTAATCGAAAACACTCATCTGTACTCTAACGGTACTCCGTTTCCATTAAAAGAAAAGTAGGCGACCTTCCTCACCCCCTTACCAGAATCCATCGGTCGCCCAGTTTAGCCCATCCCTCAGTCGGCCTCCGACAGCTCCGTCTGCATGGCTCCGTGGCTCACCGCCTGCCGCATCGCTTTCGCCGTCTCGCCGCCGACTCGGTGCGCGCGTCACGTGCTGCCATCCGCATGCCGGGCCGCGGCCGCTGCGGCGCGTGGCGCTGCGCGGCTGCGCGACGCAGCAAAACATCACCACCACGCACGCGGTGCCGCGCCGCGCCGCCCACGCGCAGGGCCTGGACGTGGCGCGGCTCAACACCCTCGTGCGGCTCACGGATCTGCTGCTCAGCGAGAGCAAGCGGTACAACCTCACGGCGATCCGCACGCGCGACGCCGTGCTGCTTAAGCACGTCATGGACGGGCTTTGCCTGCTGCCGGCGCTGGACGCGGAGGCCGCGGCCGCGGCCGCGGCTACCGGGCTACGCGTCGTCGATGTCGGCACGGGCGCGGGGTTCCCGGGCCTCGTCCTGGCCATCGCGAGGCCGCAGTGGGACGTCACGCTGCTCGAGGCCGCGCGCAAGAAGACGCGCTTCCACGACATCGTGGGACGCGAGCTGGCCCTGGGCAACGTCACGTCCGTGTGGCGGAGGGCAGAAGAGGTCGGGCAGAGTAAGATGCATCGGGGGCGGTATGACGCGGTCGTGGCACGGTCGTTGGCGGAAATGCGTGGTTGCTGCGAACTGTGCGTGCTGCTGGCAAAGGTGGGGGGCGTGTTATTCGCGCAGAAGAGCGTGGGCGCGGGCGCTGAGGAGATCGCCGCCGCGAAGGAGGCCGTCAGAAGGCTGGGCGGGAAGCTAGAAAGTGTGCGCGAGGCGTGGCCGTAGAAGTGGATGCAGGGGCAGGGGGAAGAGGCGGAAGAGGTTGACGGAAGGAAGAAGTGTATTGTGGCCGTAAGAAAGGTGAAGGCAACGCCACGGGCGTTTCCGAGGTTGCCGGGGGTGCCGAAGAAGACGCCTTTGTAAGACCGCGAATAGGGTTTGCGAGGAGAGAAAGTCGTCGGGAGAACGGAGAGAGGAAAGATGTCGGTTGAGAGCTGTGGCAGGGAATAGGAGCGCGTGTTGGGTGAAAAGCACATCGAGCATTGCAAGGGGCGCACATGGATGTCTTGCGAGAAGAAGAGCGCAAGCGCATTGCAAAAGGCACAGTTCGCTATGGCAATGTGACATACGAAGTAAGAAGTTGCAGAGCGGCCCCGATCGAGACTTGTGACGCCATTAGGAATTGGTTTATCTCGAGACATTGTTTCGCTGCCGTTCCCCTCCTCCTTTCCGTTCCCCTCCTCCTTCGTGCCCCTCCTTCGTGCCAAGCAGCGGCCTGCTTGGCACGAAGGAGGGGCACTGTATCGATACTGTACAATATCATGTGTCCCCCCCTGACACCGAAAGATTTTGACCTTGTCCCCCTCCCAATCTCAGAATGACCCTAAAAAGAACTGGGAGTACTGTAGATCTCATCGCATGTCATGTCTCGTCATGCCCATCTGGGTGGTGCGTGAAAATATAAAATGTCAACAATGAAGCCGAAGAAGCACGTTGTAGATACGGTACACTGTAGTGGGCGCCTGCCCACGACTTTATTTACAACTTGCTTAGGCGCAACTATGCCTTTCTGCACTCATGGGGGTAAAGGATTGCAGCGAGTTTTCAAACTCGTATCGAATCTCGATCCAATGTTCCGCTGCTTCATGAGGACACACCCCCTCATCTTGGACTGCCAAAATGCATCTCAAGCCTTTCCCATTCACCCGAAACACACTGCACACTGTGGACCGTATTGACTTCTTCAGTTCGCCCAATCGCAACTTTGGTTCTCATGCCTCAGGTTGGCGCCATTCTACCAAACGCTCCCCTCGCTGCCTGCTTCGCTGCAAGCACCGCCCGGACACTCGCCAATTCTGCTCTGGCCGCCACCGTTGACGCCGCCGCTACAGGCGCCGCCGCTACAGACGCCGCCTCCAATGACATCCAACAGCACGCTCCTACTGCGTTTGTGCACCCTCTCGCGGCCACGCACCGCCCTCCTCTCGCACTCCTCTTGACGACCTGGCCCCGCCTCAAGAGTCGCCACCCGTCCTCACTCCGCCCCAGGAGGTAAACCCAGTCAGCCCCCCAGACGAGATGGCACCCGCACCGTTACCTCCCTCTACTGTATGTGCGGATGGCCACAATCCCTCTTTTTCGCCCAAGGCTGCAGACACACTCCACAAATGAGCCCCTAACATAAACTCTTATCCCTCCGCGCCTCCCTCCCATCACCTCCCCCTCTCGGTGCTACGTCCATGTGGTACAAGTTAGGGGTAGACTAGCTGTGTCTGTGAGCATACGGACTCTCATGAATAGCATCACTCATAGTACCCGAAATCGGTACGAGCTGCTGAACTGTTTGTGCTAAGCAGTCATGTTAAACGCGACCTCCCGGCGTCCTTCACTGGGCGTACCTCATTTCCGTCGAGCACCTGAATTACCTCCATCGCCAGCCGGAATCTGCGCCATCGGCACTTCTTCAACAGCACTCATGCTGACAAAGGCCAGGTCACCACCCATTCTGTCACCAGCTCCCCCTCTGCTCCGAACAGGTACACACGATCATGCGCGTTCGGGCGCCCCGCCTTTGCGCCGAGCTTGAGCATGCCAGAGCAGGAAAAGTCCAGCCCCGACCATAGTTCCTCCATCCCCAAAAACTCCTGGTGCTGCGGCGTTAGCAGCTCCCCGCGTCGCGTAGCCGCGCCCCCACGCCACCCTGCAGTGACTTTGTTTCCAGCCGATGTCGCAGTCTCCCTCGCGCGCCGACTTGGAAATGTTTCATAATTTCCACCGGCCCGCTCGCCGGCGCCACGGATGCGGTGTACGCCCCCTCCGCCGCACCGTATCGCGCGGGTCATGCCCCTGGGCTCGTCCAGCTCTGTGCCCAATGCCCACCTCGTCGGCAGAGTTGCCTTCAGTGAGGGCCCCGCGCGCCGCAGCCCCCTTCACGGCGGCCACCTTCTTGCTCGGGCGCGAGTGGCCCACGGCCCGCACGAGGCCGCGTGAGAGGCGCAGTTGCGGCCGCGTGCAAGATTGAGAGAGACGCGCTGCAGACGGGGAGGAGCGCGTCGGGACACTTGTGGTGCGCGGCGAAACGTGCCGAGGAAGGGAGCGGGTTTGGAGCGCCGATGATGCGTGAAACAACCATGCCTTCAGCAATGCTTCTGAATTGCCAGCACGAGTTTTGTGCCAAGGGCCAATTCGTGTACCTTCGTACTGTAGCACCTTTGGGCGATACAAAGAGCCCCAAGTCCAATTTTCCAACAGGTTTGTTCAGTTACGGTCTGACCATAATACTGTTTACTGCAGTAGCGCCTTCCCCGCTCTCATGAAATAAGTAGTGGTCAGTTGTTCAAGTTTGGTGTTGTCCAAAACACGAAAGTTGAACAGTGATCTAATGCGGTGCGGAATGGCCATCCGTTGTCGCACTTGTGCTGCTACGGGGCACGTTTTCGTATCTTCGATGCAAGGGGAATCGCCATACTTACCACACCATGTGCACTATTCACATATATTTACAAGACGCATTGAGATGAGGATGGCGAAACTAGCTAGACCGTATAAACAGACTTAGATTGCCCCCTCCTTAAGCGTGGCATCGAGTGAACCAAGCTTAAGTCAGGTGCTTGGACAGGCTTGTCATTTTCCCCAAGTGTTCCTAGGTGGAGTTCCCCGTTCGACCATTCTGGCTGAAATATTCCGATTTCCAGAGGGCGTCGGCTTGCCAACTTGCAATCTATGGGCGCTTGGAGGAGCTCGTTCTGTGTGCGCACCAACGAAGTGACGACGTCGATGTCTAGTTCGTTTCTAAGAAAGAGGCAAACTAAAAGAAAAAACATCAAAAGCATGGCGTAGCCGGCGGCAGAGGCAATGAACCACACATTTATCGCCGCTCGTGCTGTCTTCCGCACCCCATATCCCATCCCGATCTTCGGAGACAAGCTTCTGTCTAGGGGGAGTACTGGGAAACTCTTGATACTTGATGCTTCGTCAGCAGCATCCAATGAGAAAATTTGAGGCCGCGATCCACTGACTCGTAGGCTCTTAACCGGCAAAGTCTTGTAGAGAGACATGTAGACCATCGTGTCTTTTGCTTCTTCCAAAAATTCGCGAGCAAATCGTGTCAAGTTTACCGTCCGAATCATACGAAATTCAGTCTCTTTCACTTTGGGTGCCCATCCTTGGATGATTTGATACGTTTCGTTCTCAAACGTTAGCCGACACGAACACACGAAGTGACCCATGGCGCATTCTCCTCGATCAGTAATGTACATATGCACGAGTTCAGAAATGGATCCGGCACTGACTGATACGCTACCATGCCATTCCACGCTCTTAAACTGCAAGTATTGAGAAGGCAAACCAAATTCGATCTGCGTGTTTCCTACTCTGCCCTGCCGGACCGGCAACCGCTCCATCTGCCGTTCAGCTCGCTGAGGAGGTAGGCGTAGGAGGTCCGGTTCTATGAACACCCTAACATTTTCGGAACCGGCAAGCGCACGAAAGAGCAAGTGTTGAATATCTGCCCAGCCCCGAAGAACAAATCGACCCGGATTTAAGCCACCATTATAGTTGCTCCCAACCCGTACGGGAATTTCCTCTATTACTTTTCTTCTCGTCATGTTTAGGCCTACTGCAGAGTTCCATCCTGCTCCAAGTGCCATATCAGAAAGGACAGAAAGCAATTTGTGGACCTCGGTATGGTTTTCCAATTGCCCTAATTGTCGTTTGATTCCCTCCTTGTCACAGTTAGACCAGTTAAAGGGTACTGCGGCGGCTATTATCTCAATCGTACGTCCTTTTGATGCCGTTTCCCTCTCAAATTCTATTCCTGTTTCCATGGCCTTGACATGCACCCGTTGTAGACAGTTCATTGCCGTAAAACCGCCAATGACACGTCGTTTACCTAGCCAACGCTTTTTTTGTCCTGACTCGATGAGTGGGGCTTCGTGATCTATAGACGAGTTTCTCAGTGACGAGCCCGTCACCTCAAACACTTGACCAAACAGCCTAATACCTCCACCTTTATTCCGATCTTCGTCTTCGGCGTGTAAATTCACAGATAGAACTTTCCCCTTTGCAGCCTCGAATATGCTTCCCAGCTCGACTTCAGTGTCCAGTTCTACATCCTTTTCGGCGCTACCAAATTCTGCCATAACGGCTAGGCCAAGCAGGGTCACTGCTGCCCCCCAGAAGCATAGACGTATCCATGTCGCGTTTCGGTCTATTCCGGGTAGTTGGGTCAGCCTACCAGTCCGTGTCGTACCCAATGCCACCCGTCTTCCTTTTCGTGCCATGAAGCCATTAATCCTTGATGAAGCTTTTTGTAGCACCACAGCAATGAGCACATCGACAAGGATAGCCAAACCAATGAGTCGGATCACGTTCCAAATTGGCGTGCTAAAGGGCAGTATGAACTCCAGGGACATGAACATGATGTAGAGGGAAGGGGGAAGGCTTGCCAACGAAGTTTCTTTTTTGAATAAGAAGAACAATACACGATAAATGCGCCCCTGTTCTGGTTATGCAATGTAGGCGTCGTGTCCAAGACCCTTGGAGAAGTGGCGTTGTGAAAGAATTCTTCTTTTCTGGTGTTCCTCGACAGTGCTCGTTATTGCTTGGCCAGGCTAGCACTTTTTGTATGGGGTCACCTTCCTGCGTTTGTTCAGTACGCATAAAAATACACATAGATCCAGTCGTCGAAAAATGCATGGGTAAATTGTACCGTACAGCAACGGAGACCCAGTTCTGTTGATGTGCCATACACGGTAGTGGTGAGGGTACCAGGAAACAATTTGGACTTGCAAGACAGTTGTACAGTACAGTACAGCCTTTTCTGCTATCTCATTTGTGTCATTTTCGTGCGCATATTGTACTGGCATGGCTTTACAAGCCCTTTTGAGGCAGCGGTGTCATGTGCATGTTTGACGGTCGTTTTTTTCTACCTCACGTGTATGTGATATGAGTGGCACTGATGCGCCTCTCGTAGGAAAACCATTTTACCTTCACGGGCCTGAGAGCTCCCTTGTCTACCGGCTGAGGAGACATACGCACCGTGACAGCGGGGACAAACGGGGGCCAACTCAAAAGGGCTTGGTGGGGTTGAGCGCAGTGCAAAAATTGCGGATGTCTGCACTACTGCCGAAAATGTCTGCACCACAGTGCAGAGTCTGCACTGTGGTGCACTTGTTGGATTGATTATTGTCTGCACTGCAGACAATAATCAATCCAACAAGTTTACTCGAACCCACTGTAATTACGATGGCTGACAGTCGCGGTAGCA
>NW_005179275.1:45585-81201 GCF_000350225.1 Chondrus crispus
CAAAACGAGGCATGTTAAAACACACCATGAAAGCGTGTCTTAACATGCCCCGTTTTGCTGCGGTTTGCTTTGCCTTGCCCAAAGAAGTGACTTGGCGTGCTATGAGTGGCTCCTACGTTTTAATTTATGTGTTTAAGAAAAGCAACGGCTTAAGAAGCATACGGTATTTGTTAAGAATTTAAAAGTATTCCTGGCAAAACCGGGCAAGGCAAAGCAAAAACCAGCCTGTTAAGACACGCCCTCATGCGGACACGCTGCCTCGTGCTGCGATATGATGCCCTCGGCAAGCCTCAGTGCTCATATCTGCACTCGGAGCGTGTCTGCACTCGTAGCCAGTAGACAACCCCTACATAGCGTGACATACCTCTAGCTATGGCACTATTGGGGGGATGGCACTATAGAAAGGAGGCTCAAATACATATATTTGGGGACAAAGCACACTGCTAACACAAACACAACAAAGCCTGTATCTTTCTGGGAACAGGCTGCTCGGTCCCTCAGCTCCCCTTTGACCAATCAGAACGCTTGGCCCACATTCCAGCAATGTTTCAATTAATCCCCACCTACGCGGGAAATCCTAGAAGTTCTGCATACTGTATGTTTAGACACGGCAACCACGGCAACGGGGGTGGGAGCGAAGGGGACGGGGAAGGCATCGATGGCGGAGGGCAGAAGGGCGTGGGTGGGGGCGGCGAGGCAGCCGGTTGCGTGGAGCTGGGAGGGCCCGCTGCGCGGCAAGCAGGGGGCGTGCAGTGGCGAAATGGGCGTCCAGGAGGGTGACGGCGGGCGGGGTGGAGGACAGCCACAAAAAGAGATAAACGTCATTTTGCCCTACTGTTTGATCATATTTTCGGCAGTCGGCCTCCCAATACTGAAGAAATCGTGAAATGGCCTCCCCATGAAAAGAGCACATTGTCGCCCCCATACTGGCAACATTTTGCTAAAGATAAAAGGAATCCTTGCTTGTTGTCAAGTCTTGAGAACCACTGTACAGGATGACTAACGTGTGGGAATTGTCCCAGAAAAAATTAAAGGAAATAGTTTAAACAGTTTATTGATGTCTAGAAGAGCCTACGACCGGCTCTTCAAACCCAACCGAACCTCCGGGCAATTGGAGCGCTGTTCGTGAAGGATTCTGCGTACACACGTCTGTTCAAATCTGCCTCCGAGCAGGCCCACGCGCTAGTCGCATGGGACTGTCCGTTATATACTAATTTACTGTAATCCTAAACAAGGCAAGTTCTTTCCTCACCGCGTGACCCATTCGCGTGGTGAGGTATATCGCCATATGAGAGACATTATGATAGAAACTTTCACACTGCCATTTTTCCAGAAGTAGAACTTGCGGGAGTCCTGACAATCCCTTTTCGGACAGTATTGAGGTCGTAACCCGTATCTAGGAGCTTTTCCAAGGCTTCGTTGGGATGTTCTTTTGTCAAACCATCGGCTACGTTGTTTTCAGATGAGACAAGACCGACGTGAGATATTTCTTCTCGGTTGTAGCATTGACGCGCAGATGCAATGTCAATCATCAGCTGTTTTTCTGTCGTTGATGACCCTTTCGTGATGACGTCAAACATTTGTAGAGAATCCGTGAACATATGAAGCGGAATCTTCTTCTTAAATATCATTTGGAGGTCATGGCGTAAAATATATGCTCTTTAGAAACCGTCAGCGAAAGCGTACACTTCTCCACCAAGAATGGATCTTACAACGCGCTTGGACTTTCTACTGGAGTAATCCAAAACATGCGCGCGATTCGACTCATCACATAGAAGGATGATGAACCCGAGTTGTGATGACAAATCATCATTTCCAGCAAATGAAGCATCTGCATATACCTTCAGATGAAGCGTCTGCTTGTCCAAGAGGGGGTATTGGAGGCACCTTTCAGAGGTTTTCTGTAAGAACGTGATCGTAGTGTTGAATGCCTTGACCTTTTCCACCCCAAATGTACCTTCAGTCACCTGTGCTGCTTTGTTGATGGCACATAATGCGTCGGGCCTTGTGTATCCCACCCAAGCGAGTGTGGCTCTGTACGATCGGAATCGTTCGAATGATGCGTCAAGCGGTAACGGCTTTAGCCGTTTTATATAGGCTTTTTGGTATATCGCAAAATGTCCGTTGTTCATTGTGGAGATAGTCGTTCCAAAGAACTCGAAGTTGTCCCATTCTCGTGGCCTTGACTCGAACTTCTGAAGCGTTAGCTCCGTAAGTTCCTGCATCACTTTGTTCCCTGCTAGGCACCCGTCGTCCACACACATTCCTAAAAGTCCGTCAATGTCCTCATTGTTGCGTTTGATGTATAGCGACGGGTCGCCCAGTAAGGGCACTAGTGTAGTGCAATACGCACCTGGAAAGGGGGGTGAAAAGAAAGGAAAACATTTGGATATGAAAAGTAGTCCGGGTTTGGGGGACACACGTGTGAATAATCGCACAGTTTTAATTTTTAATTATTTTATTTTATTTAGTTAATTAGTTGGCATTAATTTTGCTGACACTAGATTAGATCTAGAATCTAGAGCCGGGAGCTACTGTACTCGCCCCGGCCGGGCTCTATATTGTTTAGCCCTTTGACCGAACAAGTCAATAAACCAACCCGAGTTGCCGGAGTTGAATGTCGCCTTGGTCGAAGTCCGTCTCTATCAAGACGCTCCCTTTTACCTAAGCCTACGGCATCCTCTATCGCTCGGGGTTCCCTTTTCTCTTTCTTTTATTTCCCTATCCTTTTCTATCTCTAATTCTACCTATTTTTCCCTTATCTTGTGTTGGTGCCATCGGCCTCGGTTGCGACCGAACCGATGTAGGTGTTTCGAGCCATCGGGCGACACAGTTGACGTAGCGCTGCTACTGTGACCCATTTTCCGACGGAGACCGTTGCAACGACGTCTCCCTCGAAGGGCTCCGTCGTATTACGAGCCAGTGTTGGTACCATCGGTGTCGGTTGCGACCGAACCGGTGTAGGTGTTTCGAGCCATCGGGCGGCACGGTTGACGTAGCGCTGCTACTTTCATTTCATCCCGTCGGGCTGCGTTGCGACGCCCCCGTCGAAGGCCTTGTCGCGTTACAAGGTGTCGAAGAAGCTCAACGAGCATTGGCCTTACAACCCAGTGGAACCGGGGTACCTACGTACGCGCCCCACCCCACACTCGTCGAGCAGATCTCTTCGCAAGTCTCTACCACACCGATCCCGGGCCGGGCTATTTCTCTGTGCCCCCCCCCCATCAGGGATCCGAGCTACTACGAGTCGCAAGCTCGTTTCAACGGAGAAGGGAGAGTCGGACACTCCGTAGCGCTGTGCCATCGGCAGTTCTTCTTTTTGTTGCTGTTGTTGTTTTTGCTGGACCATCGGACCGTGGTCTCTGTCCGACAGGCGCATTGCACTACAAAAGTGGTCTCCCGACCTAGAAACTTTGCGTACTGGAGACCCGACCTAGAAACTGCGTAAGCTGAAACGAACTACAGGAGTTTTCTCGGCGACGTAAGTTTATTCAGGTGCTGTAGCGTTTTCTATTTTTTTCTTTGTGTTAAGTTAGATTCTTTTTTTTGAAACGAACCATGTCGACCAGCGCACCCGGGGACGTCGGTCCCGGGGCGAGCAGAGTCGGATCGGCACGAGCGTCGAGGATCCCGAGGGGTCCTCGCACCCGGAGCCAGGCCAATACGGCCACGGACCCCGGAGATCAAGAATCCCCTACGGGGATAGCCGCCGACAAGACTGACCTCGACGAGAAGTTGGAGAAGATGAGCAGCGAAATTCGCGAAGAAGCGAAGAAAAATCTCGAGGCTGAATTAGCCCTCGTCCGGAAGCAACTAGAGTTGCAAGCATCCGAGTTCCACACCGTTTTAGGAGAGCTATCGGCTCGAGTGGATCTCGTCGAGAAGGAGCGAGGAGATGCGACCGACGGTCTGGAGCCGGAGGTCCTAGCCTCGTTGAAAATTTCGGTCAAGGACGCGAGGCGCGATGCGAATCAAGCTTTGGAGTCCTTAGGAAAATTTAGAACAAGCATCGATGACCGATTCGATCGCGCCGCGCAACGTCTCAAGGACCTCGACCAGGCCGCGGATCAAGCTCCGCAAGGATCGGACGACGAGCCGCTCCCTTCGGGTAGAGAGGGCGACCGTCGGTCGAAGAAGGACAAGCCCGCTCGGCAGCGGAGTTCTAAGTCGAAGCCCTCGAAGAAGGACAAGCGACGTGCAAGCAAGGGTCACTGTAGTGACGATCCGGAGAACCGCGACTCACAGTCGGAGTCGCTTGGTCCCTCCCAAGATGGTAACGGCGGTTCGTCGAACCATTCGGGCGATTCCGAACGCCTTTCAGAAGAAGGAAACGGAATTTCGTCAAGCAAGAAAATTTCCTCCAGACGAGGCGGAGTCACTTCGTCCGCCTCGCGGAGAGACACGGACGCGGAGCCCGAAGATGTCGCAACGCGGCGCGGGCCGCGATGGGAGGAGTTGGAGGAGCTGAATCCGACCAACTACCTCTTCAAGAAGTTACTTTCGTACCGAACGTACCGCTTGCGGAACCCGCAGACATATTTGTCAAGTTCCCGGCGGACCGCCGTGCGAAAAATTAGGAGAGATATTCCGCCTAAGGTGAAGAAGGACAACACGTTCACAGAAGAGGACGGGGTCCTTGTGTTGGATTTTTTGGCAAAGTTAGTTCAGGAGTTCGATACTCAAGAAATGAACGAGGGGCAAGCGATCCGCCTGTTGCCTGAATTTTTAAGCAGCATCGCCTTGAGACAGTACACTTCGGTGTCTCAGACGGCCGGGGCCCATCACGGAAAGATATCCGTTTGGCCAGAGGCCGTACAGTGGTTGTCGAGGAATTTCGCAACCGACGAGGCGATCCGTCAAGCCGTGCTCGCATTGCGAGAAGTTCAGCAAAGACCGTCTGAAGACGAGATGGAATTTTATATCCGTCTGACGGACGCAAGCAATCGATGTGGAAACGTATATTCGATGGAAGAACAGATGACGATGTTTATTGAAGGACTCGATTCGAGTATCAAGCCGATGGTATCTCAATACCGGCAAGACAATCGGGACGTTTCATTTTTGAGACTAGTTAATTACGCGAAGGCGCATGGCTCGGCGAGCCGCGCTAAGGACAAGAAGACCAAGAAGGTCACGATTCAGACGCCGTCGACGTTCAGGGCGGGGAAGAAGCCGAGGCCTTCTTATCCCGGTCGCAAAAGTCACGCCGCAGTCCATTTAGCCGAGTTCATGTCCGCGTCAGATGAGCGCGGTGCGCATGGAAGTAGCGAAAATCACTACGAAGGAGCGTTAGTAGCCGAAGGCGAGTTCATTGAGCCATCGGAGGGCTACGGACACGAGGACTACGGGGACAGCGGGTCGTCAACTTTACCGACGCCTGCATACACGACGGAGTCGTTTTCAGAGCCCACGGATCCCGTGATGATGTTTCGGGGGCGCGGCCACACGCCGGCGCCGCGCATTTCGATGGAAGACAAGGGTACGACGTTCCGAAGGCCAGGCTGGATGGGAAGGCCGCAACGTCAAGGAAGGCCGCCGGCCCGTGGAGGACCTAGGACGCCGTATCCCGTCAAGACACACGGTCTGGTGTGCTATCATTGCTATGAAAAGGGGCACGCCGCGCCAACGTGCCTTCTTTCCCTCCGGGAAATGCACCGAGTTTTGGAAAATTATGAGGCGTTGTCTCCGATGGAGAGGTTAGGGATACCATCGACGAGTTACCTGAAGGTCAAAAATTGGTTCGATTCGCAGACGGCGAGCACGCCGAGTGCTTCAACGCCGAGGTCGAACCAACCCTTCAGAGGGCCCATCGCGGGGCCCGCGCCGTCGGATGTGAGAAGGATCCCGCAGCGGCAGGAAAACTAGAGAGGGGAATCTCGCATGAGTCGCGAGAGGCACAGGGACGACGTACTGTGCCCGGGGCTCAGCCCCGTTCCCCGTCTCTAAAGGAAAAGTCAGGCCTCGAGGAGGAGGTTGTTGGATTGGTGGATAAGCCCAAAGGGCCAGCTCAAGTCAAGAAAATTTTGAGCCGAGCCCGAGATCATCCGCTGGAAGAAGTTCGAAGACCCTGGTACAGGGTTAAGCGAAGGGAGTGTCCCGAGAAGATTTTGGTTCTTGCGCGAAAAAACTACAAAGTTTACGCGGACATCGGACCCACAATTGGATTGATGAGCCGGGTGTTGTCTGTTTTAGACACCGGCGCGGGACCAAACCTTGTGCGAAAATCGGAACTCCCAGCTGGAATGGAATCTCTAGTGTCCTACGGACCGACCCAAGACATTGGCGACGCGAACAATAGGCCACTCCGGACTCTCGGCACAATTAGAATGCCTGTGAGGCTTGGAAAATTTGTGGCCGCAGCCGAGTTTATTGTATGCGAAAAACTAGCAGTCCCGCTAATTCTAGGCGCGGACTACTGTGACCGGTTTGTGAAAGCAATTTATCCAAGGAAGAAAACGGTTGAGTTGGCGGATTTCTCGGAGGTCCCGATAGTTAGGCTGTTCTCGACGAGAAAAGGGAAGAAGAATCTCGTCCCGGGAGAGGACGAGAATGATGGAAAGGGGGAGCGAATTTCCCCTAAGGTAAAAGTGGCAAGAGCCACGACTATCGAGCCAGGGACGCAACGCGTCGTGGAATGCACCTCGAAGAGGGCGGGCTTGGTTGTGGTTCAGCCGTACTCGTCGTTGTACGAAAGGCACGGGTTGACGTGCACGAATGGTGTCGTTCAGGTTGAGCCTGACAGGCCATTTCGTTTACTCGTTGCGGACGTACCCTGTCAGGGTGCAAAAAGGCCAAGTGGTGGCAGAATTATTACCGCACCCGAGAGCCACGCTCGAGAGCAAAACCACCATTGGTGAAGTTCTCGGAATTCAAGAAAGGAAGAACGAAAATTTTCCTAATTCCACCAAGACGCCTACGGGCGAGACAAGATGCGAACCGTCGGATCAAGCGCGCGAGGACCAGCCAGAAGAACGGTCGGCAGGGCTCTCCGCGTTGGCAGCTACGAAGCCGCAACGCAGGATTGAGCCGCCACCGCCAGACGTGGAGGACCTCGACCTGAGCCACGTGCCGGAACGGCTGCGCGAGCGGTTCCGTCGGATGTTGAAGAAGTATTCAAGGATGTGGGATGGGACGCTTGGCGAAATTAATACCACCGTCCATCGGATCGAGTTGATACCCGAGACTCGCCCCATCGCACAAGCCCCGTGTCGGGCCGGACCTAAAGCCCGCGAAGTAGAAGATGCAGAGGTGCAGAAGATGTTGGAGGCAGGAGTGATAGAACCAGCGCAGTCAGAATGGGCGTCGCCCGTGTTGCTGGTGCCCAAGCCGGGTGGGTCAATGCGTTTTTGCGTAGACTACCGCAGGCTGAACGCAGTGACGGTGAAGGACACGTACCCCTTACCGCGCATGGATGAGTGCCTGGACTCGCTTGGTGACACAAAGGTTTTCTCCGCGTTGGACGCGATCTCGGGATATTGGCAGATGCCTATCCCTGAGCGCGACCGCGACAAGACCGCATTTTCGTGTCACTCAGGGCTGTATCGCTTCTCAAGAATGCCCTTCGGGCTAACTAACGCGCCAGCGACGTTTCAGAGAGCAATGGATATCCTGCTCTCTCCGTTCCGTTGGAAGTGCTGTTTGGTGTATCTGGACGACATAATAATTTTTAGCAAGTCGTGGGAGGAGCACATCGTGCACGTGGATGAAATACTTTCTGTATTGGAGAAGGCAGGTGTGAAGCTCAAGCTTCGCAAGTGTGAATTTTTCGTCGAAAAGATCAAGTACCTGGGCCATGTCGTTCGGCCAGGTACATTGGAAGTGGACGATGCGCGAACCGTCGCATTGGAACAAGTGAGGTACCCTCAAACGCAGACCCAGCTCAGGAGCTTCTTGGGACTTTGTAATGTCTACCGCAGATTCGTTCCGCATTATGCGAAAATCGCGCATCCGCTCAATCAACTGTTGAAGAAAGGACAACCGGTCCAGTTGGAAGGATTCGACGAACCGTGCAAGAAAGCTTTTCATAAGCTCAAGGACGCCATCTTGGCACCGCCGGTGTTGGCGCTGCCGAAGAAGAACCTACCCTACTCGGTAGATACCGATGCAAGCGACTACCAAATAGACGCTGCACTATTTCAAACACACCCGGATGCGCAACGCAAACCCATCGGGTTCTTTTCAAGAACGTTAACCGCAGCCGAGAGAAACTATTCTGTATCAGAAAAAGAATGTTTAGCGGTAATTTGGGCCGTACAGACTTTAAGACCATATCTATATGGCGAGCACTTCGTCGTGCATACCGACCATGCCTCATTGAGGTGGTTGATGAACGTAACCGACCCCAGCGGGAGATTAATCTGATGGAGGCTACGCCTCTCGGAATTCGATTTTGAAATCAAGTACAAAAAGGGAAAGGCTAACAGCCAGGCGGACGCTTTGTCAAGGTTACGAACCGCAGGAGAAACCGTCGACGAAATCGACAACGAAATCCCTTGCTTTATGGCCGAACCGACCGAGGGTACAGTGGAGGACGAGGAAACTATTGACGCGGCAGACGACATCCTCGCTCTTGAGGGGGGGACCGCCCCTGATCGCCTCGATCAATTCCAAGCTGTCACTCCGGAGGAGCTCATTCGCGAGCAAGCCGTCGACCCCTTCTGCAACCGCATCAAGGAAGAAATGGACGCCGGAAAGGTGAGAACGTTCAGCACGGAGACCGAGGAACTCAAAAGAACTCTATGCCGTACCGCGGCAGAGTTTGTACAAGTGGTAATACCACAATCGTTAAGGGACCGCGTCCTAGGGTTGAGCCACTACGCAAAATTGGCAGGCCACCCGGGAGGCAGGAAACTTTACAAGACTTTGAGAAGGTATTTTTATTGGCCTACGATGGCCCTAGACTGCTATGCAGTCGCGAAGAATTGCGCCGCATGTGCGCGGGAAAGGGTGAAGTTAAGAAAAAACACGAAGGAAATGAAGCTGTTCACGCCCAAAGCGCCGCTGGAATTTGTCGCCATCGACATCCTCGGCGAGCTAATTACAACTAAGCGAGGAAATCGGTATATTCTCGTGATCAGCGATCGATACTCGAAACTGGTACGAACCGTACCGTTGAAGAAGATATCAGCTGCGCACATCGCACAAGCCTTCGTTCACCATTGGGTATTCGTGTACGGACCGCCGGTCAAGCTGCTGTCCGACAATGGAACACAGTTCACGGCCCGGTTCTTTCAGAACGTCTGTCGAATTCTCGGCATCTGCAATGTGTTCACGACTACGTACCACCCGCAAGCCAACGGCCAAGTTGAGAGATTTAACCGCACGCTGACTTCCGCGTTGCGAAAATACGTTGGAGAGCACCCCAAGGACTGGGACTTATTTAGCGACGCTGTGACGTTCGCCTACAACACAGAAGTTCATCGAACTACGAGCATTGCGCCCTTCGAGCTGGTGTTGGCTCGGGCGCCGAGAAACATTGCGTTACAAGCGCAACCAACATTGGAGAATTTCAGCTCGTCACGAGCATACTACCTGAAATGGCAGTCGTGGTTGGAGAGCCTAATGCGAGGCGCCGATAGGAGTTTGCGGAAGGAACAAGCCCGGTACAAGCGAAATTTCGACGCACGCCTTCGCAAACCGCAATATGAGATCCCACCGGGGTCCTACGTGTTCCTCCGGAAGGAGCAGGGCACAGCTAGCGAACCGAAACACAAGCTGGCACAAGTCGCTACAGGACCTTATCAGGTTAAAAGATCAGATCAACATACGGTAGTCATTGCCATTGGCGATCAGGAGGAACGCGTATCGCGGGACAGGGTGGAGTTAGCCCCAAGCCCGATGGACTACGCGCCGATAACTGGCCTACGTCAAGCGCTACAGTTCCTGGGAGCGCCGGAGCTCAACGAAGAAGGAGAGGTAATGGAGGACGAGGAATGTCCTCACACCCGTGCGCCTACGTCAGGGGACCAGGACAATCTAATTAGTCAAGCCCCGACAGCGGAGACATCTCCGGACCTACGCGATTTCGGAAAGTCCAGAGAAGAGGACGAGTTGGAAGATCTTCAGGAGGGGGAAGGGCACAGTTCAGAGAAAGGAGAGGAAACGGAAAATACGGAATACGTAATCGATCGGGTCGCCGACCAAGATTATCAAAATGGTAATTTGATTCTCAAGGTGGAATGGTACGGCTATACGCCCGAGGACGCGACGTGGAAGCCCATTGAGCAATTACCCCGCAGTGCGGCCGTCACGTATTTCCGGAGGAAGAAACTGCCCCTCCCGCCGCAAGTCGCACGGGCGAGACCAGGATGAGCTCCATACGCAATGTGATGATGGAAAGCGAAAAGAAGACGCGAGCCGCAACCAGTTTCCTATGTTTTTACCTTCTTAACTATTCTGTTTTGTTTTTGTTTTTTTTTGTTTTTTTATGTTTGTTTTCCCTTCCTGAGACGCACCTAGGTTGGTCATTCCGGAAGGATCGTGCGTAATGTCAGAAGAACACGACAGGCGCCCAAGGGCGACAAGGGACTGCGAACCGCCGATCGTGATTAAGGCTACACGCTGTATCTCGAGTCGAGGAAGGAGAGGACGGATCACGTGAAGGAAGTTCAGAGAGACAAGTGTCGCAATGAAAAACGCGGAACACAGAAGGGTTGTGTGAATTTTAACAATGATCCGGGAACGGCACCGACGATTGAGAGGCATAGGGCGTTAAGAAAGGCGTGAAGTCGAGTTCGAGAGACTGGGACGGCCGGCAACACACCACCGGTGTCGCCCACGCCCAGAATGAGTCGAATAGAAGCCCTGATGGGAACGTCATTGACGTACAGCGATCGATCGTGCGATACCACGCCTAGCGTTTGTCTGATTCTTTTGTCGTCAATTCTTTTTTTTGTTTTGTATCGCGCAGAAGGACGCGCACGGAAGCGAGAAAGGGTAAATTCCTGTCGACAAGACAACCTCCCGTAGTTCGGGGGGGAGCCAAAAGGGATAACGCCGAGTCGGTCGAAATGCTGTCCCGCGCAGGAAGAACGAGAAGGTGTGGAAAAGAGGCAGTTGAAATGCGCGGGCAGGCGCACGTGAACGAGACGAATCAAGAGGACGTGGACGATGTGAAGCGCACCGCGGAGAGAGAGTAGCGATAGTCGCCGGAATCGCGATCACAGGAAATGAGAGAAGGAAACTGGAATGAGTTAGGCGATTCTGCATCGGACCCCCTCACATGAATGAAGCAGCGCGCGCTGCCATGCCATGAAATGGAAAAATTTACTGTAGTCTCAGGCTGAGGTAATACACCTCCTTGGATACGATCACGCGTTGCCGCCGCGCACACGTGAAGGGACGCTTGGATCAGTGATCCGCCCTCGTGGGGCATGATTTAATCAAAAAAATGGGGATGCCGGCAGGGAGCTGCTGGACGGGCGGTGAAAGTTGAAAATTGAACGCTGGTCAGTCTTCGAAATTTTAATCAAAATTAAGGGAAGGTACGGAACTTGTCGGTCATACGAGAACGGGGTGTCGCTTGCTATAGCCAACGGCACAAGTATCCGAGGCCGTCCGGAAGCCCCGTCACCAACCATCGCGCGCGACGCTGACCACAACACAGAACGACGACGCCGCCGGAAACGTTTCAAAGGCGGTGACTACGATCGGCGAACTGAGAGACCGACGCTCGACGAGCGGGAGGGTCCTCCCACACGAGCACATGACATGCAGACTTCGAAGAAGACCGCGTGTAAGTTGTCGCACACACTCGCCTAGGAAGGCTGCCCCTTCCTGCGCCAGACCGCGAATATTTTCGTGAAAGACTTCGTCGTTCGAGGCAGCAACAAAGGAAAGAAAAACAGGTAAACAAGAGACAAGGGAAACGGCATTTGCTTTCTTCAGTTATGAGGTGACGGAGAGTCACTCCCCAGTCTCCTCCTCGCACGCCCTAGAGGACCACTGCGGCGAGAACGACTCCAGCGGAGAGAATGGGTAGCTCGACGAGCTTGATTACGGCGATCAGTCCGTCGGTCATGACGACTGCCGATGTCACAGCTCACGTCAATTTTTTTTACCCCGAGCGACCAACCGTGAGGGTCCCTCCCCTTTCCTTTCCATGTCCTTTTACCCTCTTTTCTTTGATTCCCCTCCCTATTCCCCTACCTTTCTACTTTATTATTTCTTTCTGTCCTCCTTCTATCTGTTTTTTTTGCGAAGGCAGTGAAGTACAACGAAACACAGGGAGGAGATGGAGAGTGTCGTTGTTCAAGCCTGGGGCAAGGGACGCGTCCCGCACGTACCAAGATCGAAGATGTCGCGAGTGGCCTTGGCAAGGGCGACGACGCTCCCCAAGATCACCAAAATTCCCCAACTCCCTCTAAGACACAACTATAGGAGGATTGTCAAGCCCCCTCGCGATGGAGGACCAGAGAGACATGTTCTGCCTCTACGCTCAATTTTATTTGGACTAGATATGTACCCGAACCGGGATGCAACGCACGAAGACAGTAGAGGCATCGCACGAATGGCCTGTCTCACGGAGATCGTGGTCGACCACGAATGGAATTTTTCCCAGTTTAGGAGCAGAGACAAGGACGGTCAAATAACACAATCGTCGCGCTGGTGACGCAGTCGCCATTGTTTTCCCACTTAAAGGGAAATTCGAAGGGACGATGCTTTTCAAGCTCGTTCCCAGTCGCGAGAAAGAGGGAAGCCCCACTCTTGACGGGAAAAAGGGTCCCTCCGATACGAGGGCAACGTGTGCAGCAAGACGCTGTCATACAAGAAGACATAAATATATAAGGGGGCGACGCCCCGTATACTCGGACAGCGGGGTTGCCCGATACCATTTCTTACTTTATTTATTGATGCATTTGGAAGGATGGAAGTCCTCGAAGAGGACGGCAGTTTTCCGCCCTCATAGGAGGTAGAAAATGGGGGAATGACGAGTGAGCAACATTGACAGGATCACCGGTGCGTGCTTCAATCTTGAAGGCTTCCGAGGGATTGGGCTGAGGCCCAACGCACAGGACGAGGAGGTTCGCGTACTGTAGAGTGGTTCAAACTACGATTCGACGACACATTATATGAGGCGGTCGAGGACCAAGGAAGCCGAGTGGAGAGCCACTACGTGGGGGACCCGTTCGAAGTCCTCTAAGATGAGATCCCGTTATGAAGCCGAATGGGGGCGTCCCCGTCGTCGGCCGCTCGCAATTAATGACAAAGTAACAGACGGCTTCGCCACGCCAAGTGTGTGCCTACGTGATGGAAGATACCAGGCGGAGAGTGAATGAACTGATGATGGAAAAGGTGGCGTGGGACGAAGAAATACTAAACTCATGGCCCTACGCAGTAACCATGATGAAGTGTCGTGGACAGGAGACCAAGTACAACGAGGAGAAAATTTATTACTCACTATTGTTTCAATCACAGGGGCGCGACATTCTGCGTCATACTGTAGACGAACGCGTACCCGGTCTCGTTGAGAGTATTTGAGGGAGACTGAAGAAGCTCCACACAACGCTTTCTGTTTTAGAGGCGCTACATAGCTATAGAAAGCTCAAAAGGATGGGAGAAGATATGTGAGAGCCTGCGTAGCCTCTGCGTATTGGTCGAATGGGCGACATGTGTGCGGAGAAGAACGCGCATGGAGGGACAAGTTTGTGTCTTGATCGCTGTCATTTGTTGGACCCCTTGGGGCAACTCAAGGGAGGAGTAAAACGGATTATCAATAAGAGGGAAGATCGGCACCATCGGAAAAGAGGAACGCGACAGCGGTGATGGTACGCCAACCAAAAAAGAGGAGGGAAATGTGACGAGGATCAGTGAGATGGCTTCCAAAGTTGGTAAGGATGGGACCGAGCTCTGCCCAAAACCCTTGGCAGACCTCAAATTGTCCCTACCACGAGGGGAGTTGCTGGTACCGGTTGGGATAGTGTGACCGAGCAATTTCCCCGCCTCAACCATTTGGTAAGCTAGGAAATATCCCGTGTCCGATCTCATCTTACGCTCGAATCGGACCGTATGCTGGAAGAAGGGGATGTTCCCGCGTTTCGTATATCGGAAATTGAGGGGGAGGATTGCGCGCGTGTATGACAGGGCATCGTTAGTCACCGTCAGTTGGTTCTGCCACAGGCGGTCCGCCTCGAGCACGGGGTCACCCCGTGTCCAGCTGAGGAGGTTATCAAGGTAATCACGCTCCCCCTCCGTGCGAAACTTCCACGTGTCACATCCGAAGGACGGAGGGATGAGGGCATCGGATAGGGATAGGTCGAGGCGGTCGAGAACGGCTTCCATGAACCGCAGGGATAGGCCCTGTCGGCCACGAGGGGAGGAACGACGCAGGATAGAAGGGGGAATGGCAACACGGGCACGCCAATCGTAGGAGGAAATGGCTTGAAGGGGAAGGTGACCCGGCAACATCCCCGCATCGTCGGCAAAGTCGCGCCCGATGCTAGTGACGTCGCGCACGTCGATGGCGGAAAACCAAGAAGTGGCCGCGTACAGTAAGGGATAGTCGCGCATGGATTTACCTTGGAGCTCGGCTAGTGAGGGGTATCGACAAGGGGCTGATGAAGGATGGAGATCGGGATGAAAGACCGGTTCAGGAACGTTGGTGTTCGGGGGAAGTCGGGGTATGGAAGGAAGGTCGCTAGGAATGGAAGGCGTGTGTGAGAATCCCACACCGCGGCGACCGCGGGCGGTATGTCCGACAGTGGGATCCGATGAAGGAAACATGGAGATCGTCTTACTCTCACGCGAGCGGCGACCGATGGTCGGAAGAAAAAGGAAGAAGTTGGGAAGCAAGGGAGTGAAGCCGCTGCGCGAGAGCTCTCAGAAGGGGGATATGTAGTGCAATACGCACCTGGAAAGGGGGGTGAAAAGAAAGGAAAACATTTGGATATGAAAAGTAGTCCGGGTTTGGGGGACACACGTGTGAATAATTGCACAGTTTTAATTTTTAATTATTTTATTTTATTTAGTTAATTAGTTGGCATTACTTTTGCTGACACTAGATTAGATCTAGAATCTAGAGCCGGGAGCTACTGTACTCGCCCCGGCGGGGCTCTATATAACTTAGCCCTTTGACCGAACAAGTCAATAAACCAACCCGAGTTGCCGGAGTTGAATGTCGCCTTGGTCAAAGTCCGTCTCTATCAAGACGCTCCCTTTTACCTAAGCCTACGGCATCCTCTATCGCTCGGGGTTCCCTTTTCTCTTTCTTTTATTTCCCTATCCTTTTCTATCTCTAATTCTACCTATTTTTCCCTTATCTTGTGTTGGTGCCATCGGCCTCGGTTGCGACCGAACCGGTGTAGGTGTTTCGAGCCATCGGGCGACACAGTTGACGTAGCGCTGCTACTGTGACCCATTTTCCGACGGAGACCGTTGCAACGACGTCTCCCTCGAAGGGCTCCGTCGTATTACGAGCCAGTGTTGGTACCATCGGTGTCGGTTGCGACCGAACCGGTGCAGGTGTTTCGAGCCATCGGGCGGCACGGTTGACGTAGCGCTGCTACTTTCATTTCATCCCGTCGGGCTGCGTTGCAACGCCCCCGTCGAAGGCCTTGTCGCGTTACAAGGTGTCGAAGAAGCGCAACGAGCATTGGCCTTACAACCCAGTGGAACCGGGGTACCTACGTACGCGCCCCACCCCACACTCGTCGAGCAGATCTCTTCGCAAGTCTCTACCACACCGATCCCGGGCCGGGCTATTTCTCTGTGCCCCCCCCCCATCAGGGATCCGAGCTACTACGAGTCGCAAGCTCGTTTAAACGGAGAAGGGAGAGTCGGACACTCCGTAGCGCTGTGCCATCGGCAGTTCTTCTTTTTGTTGCTGTTGTTGTTTTTGCTGGACCATCGGACCGTGGTCTCTGCCCGACAGGCGCATTGCACTACAACAAGTCCAAGGTCATCTTTGGCGTGGTGATCGACGGTGACTCCCCAGTAGTCACCTGCGTCGGTCATACCGTATATTGGCCTAAGCAATTCTAGAATCTCGTTCTGAGCCAACCCAAAATGCTCCATATCCTTCTTTTTTGGGAGCAGGAACACCTTGCCGGTAAGCTTCTCCTCACTTTGAAGGTAAGCTTGGGTGACGTCGTGTGAAAATATACGAAAGTATCTTTTCATGATAGCGGCGACCGAAACTATTATTCTTGTTGAACTTTGGCGTAAGTTGGTGATGTTATGGACCATGTATGATTTATCCATATCACGATGACCTTGCGCCACATAACGGGCTTTTGCGAGTTCTCCATCCGTACCTGCGTTCTTGAGGGCAAGCACAAACCGCCCCCTAAAATATTCGGGCTCGGGGGTAGAGATCCTTTCAGGATTACTTTCCAAGTATTCCTTTTCTCAAGTCCAACAACCTCCTTTCTCATGGCTTTGGCGAATTCCTCTGATTTTGCTCTTCCGTCCGTTTGTTCGATGACTTCAGTCATGAAAACGTCGAGGTCTGGTGTCGCCCCAATGGATACTGCGGTTTGCAAAGGAGGGGGCGTACTTTGTAGAGGTGTCAACAATAACTGAGAGCTTTGTGCATTCGCTCGGATCCTAGTTAATATGGTTTCCAAGTCGTCCAGGACATCACTTTGCGGTGGAGGCTCCGCAACAGGATTTGAGGTATTCTTGAGATCAGGTGTGGCGTCAATTGTACGGACTGGCGCGGGGGACTCGTAGCTTTCACCTTGTCTATGGACACTTGGTAGTCGGTACCATCCAAGTCTATGAAAAGGCACTTATCCTTTACGTCCAAAACCCTGTACGGCCCAATCCACCTATTCTCAGGTTTCTCCCTGAATATCAGGACACGTGAGCCGATGGGTATATCGGATTGAGCTGCTGACGGTACATTCGCGCGCAAAACCCTTGTGACCCTCTCCTTTGCAATGACCCGAGTCATTTCCTTTCGAGCCAAAACCATCGCTTTCATTCGATCTACTTGCGCTCGGAGGTCCATAGGGGTCACTGGAATCCGTGGCATGGCTCCAAACACGAGTAGAGTAGGTACAAGACCGTGGTACCCAGCAGTATCGTTCATAGCCTTGACGGAAAGCGCGAGAATGTGTTCATTCTCCAGCTGAGGGTGTTGCTGTCGAGCCTTACGGTATATTCCCCGTAGAAAGGAATGGTACCGCTCGCCGACACCCAATGCGTTGTGACTTTGAACACTAGAGGGGTGGTGCTTAATCCCTGCTAGGTTGAGCAGGTTGCTCCACCTGTTGGACTTGAATTGAGGGCCTTGATCAGTGGCCATAATGTCTCGGAATCCAATATATGTGCAGACCCATATGCGCATGAACGTGTTCCAAGTTTCGTTAGCCGTCTCATTGGATAGGAAAGAAGCCGCGGAGAATTTGGTGTCTTTGTCTACCACGTGTAGAACAGCTGCATTGTCAAGGTACATGAGGTCCAGGCAGACGGTCTTATTGAAGACGACTTCTCCGTCTGGGAGTGCCACCCGGAACCGGTGCGGTGCATGTGAGAGTCTTTGGCAGAGGTCACATGCCGCGCTGATGCGCTTTAAGTCGGTCAAGACCTGAGGGGAGGTTTTTTCGGGGTCTGCCCTTTTCATGACCGAGTAGAGCCTTTCAGAATCCGGATGGTGGAAATGCCTGTGCACTTTCATGAGTTCGGTTTCCGTGAAGAGGATTTGGGGGCCCCATTCAGAGTACAGGTGTCCTAGCTTTTTCTTAAGGGACACGTCCCATCCTTGTAACCTTGAAGACAGTACGCACTTATCTGTGTCGAGCACCATCTTTTACAGTTCCATGTTGTCTAAGCCTAACAGGAAAGGTACGTCCGCATCGACGACATCGACCGTGATAGGGAGGAAGTGACTCGACGTAATGGGTACTCGCATGTTGAGAAGACCTAGTCCAAGGTGTTTGTGTGTCCCGAAACTGAAGACATTTCTTCTCCTCGTTGAGGAGGGCTGAAAGGGAACATCAAACAAGCTGCAGTATGCGCGTGCTTGGGAAGCTCCTATAACCGATTTCTGGGCTGCGGAATCGATGCATACCCCTTGGAAAGTATCTGATGAAGGTATGTCGCATGACTTTCCAGTGACGTATACGTGGTTTATACTTGCGGCTGAAGATTCATCATGATCCCGATGTGGATTGTCTTCCTCTGAGCTTGGGTGTTCCAGTTTTAGGATACTTTCAAATATTCGCAGGTCACTGGCCTCTGCTTCTTCCTCGCAGTCCTCCTTTGCTTCGCAATCAAGTTGCTGACAAAGGTCCGCGAGAACGTGGTGTACCGCAATTGGTTTTGTGGCGGCCTTCTTCGCATAGTACTCCATTTTGCGTGCAGCTGCCCTGGACGTGTTCAACGGGAGCGTGCAGTCCTTCAAAAGATGCGTACCTCCGCAGTTGAAACACCCGGAGACCGATAGAGGGTTAAAGCTTCCGGTCTTTGCGACTCGGTTGTTTGCGCTTTGGCCGGTGGGAGAGATTCGGAAAGGCGTACTCCTTCTTTGGAAACGGGACGAAGAAGGGCTGTTGCAGTACCTTCCTTGCCCCGTATACATTATTCCGGCATTGTCGTCGGAAGAAGGCGTCCTTTCATCTAACTGTGCGCGGTCTCGTAAGATCGCGAGTTTGGATTCCTTCTCTAGCTGCAGGTCAGCGTCGAGCTCGGCATAGAGCTGTTGGAATGTAAGATTATGAGTCGCAACTCTGCTTAGCGGTTCGCTCGACCATGGCGTCCCTATTACTGCGTTTCGAAGGAATTCCACTTTGTGGGCTTTTCCTTGGTGGGATCTTGGAGCCTGTCTCGATACCTGGATGATAGACTTGTAGACCCTTGCAAGCGCGGTAGACATCTCTGTCCCTTGGGCAACAAAGGAAGTAACTCGCAGTGTGTTCAGGTAGTTCTTAACTCGAGTTTGCCGTACTGCAGAATTGTACTCATTCTCGAGCATTTGTGTGGCCTGCTGGAAACTGGTAGCGTAACCATCTACCTTGTCGAGGTAATACCTCTTCGCGTCTCCTCGAAGTAGATTGTGGAGGTACTGTAGCTTTTGCAGCGGAGAAAGGGAATAGTCTCGACAAACCTGGAGGTAATCGTCGACGTACTCCATCCAGGACTCCCCTAGATCGCCAGAAAACTTTTTATCTTTGTCTTTTAATCTCATGGCTACATTGTGCGCAACCCTTTCCGGGGAAGTGTGATTCGGAGGGGTCACTTGAGTCGACTGTGAAGTAGGCTGGCTCATGCCTCTTCTGTTCGAACCCGGAGTGTTCGAGCGGGACCGACGGCCGGCAGCAACGATTTCTCGTGCCATGTCAATGGCCGCCTGAGTGTCTTCCGGTTCTTCGTAAAGGCCATGAGCTAGGGTTATTACAACACGGTGAGATGAGTGTTGCTCCAAATTCCCTCCTCTACTATCCAAGAAGTTTCGCAACTCAATATGAACTGCAGGGAGGTTGCATATTTCTTGTTGGAAAAGCGAAGCCGGCGGGAACATGTCAGCGATAGTGCGCTTTAGTTGGGTCCCAGTTAGCTCCGGGGCTGTTTCTAGGAACCGAATTGAGGAGATGAAGCCTTTCTGGGCACTCGTAAGCGCACCCAGCGCGTCGTTCGTTATGCCTTTCATGAATGTAACCAGGGGTTCGGGCGGTGATGAGTCGGAATGCTGTCCGCTCTCAGAAGGCCCTGCTCCCTCGTGGGAGGGGGGCGGGGGCATGTTGCGGATCGCAGGGTAACTAATCGGGATTTAGTTAATAGTTCCTTTAAGAACAAGGGCAAAAAATTAGCACTGAGTCGATCTATGATCGGTTGACCTTGTCAGGGTCCGACCCTCCGCGCCTGCAGCTCTTGCAGGTAGAAAAGGTCCGACCTTTGGCGCCCGAAGCCTGTCCGGGTCAGGTAACGACTTCTGCAGTCTACCCACTCTTGCGTTACCAGAGTGGGCGCGATTATCCGTACGAAACGTCCACACCAGCCAGTATACAGGCCTCAAAGGGTGTCTAGTTTCTTCCGGGACGCTTGCGCGACGGCCAGTTAAGCGATACCACCCCAACCTACTCAGTGCACAACACCCCAGAGGATTCCCACGCCCGGAAACACCAGACCACAGAGGGTCGACACCGTTATCCGCCCTAAAAAGGACCGGTGGGGTTCCCTGCCGGAGAGGTTCACACTGCCGGTTCGAGTTGCCTGCGTCGCGTCACCGGGTATTAATTCCGGGTCAACCGCTCTCGAGCAAAGTAAGGGCAGTACCACGTCCCTAGCCTCCACACACCTCAACGACAAGGCCTTCAGTCCCTTCCAACAATAAACGAGACCCTATCGTTACTCCCAAACCAACGATGCGATGCGCACAAAAAAACGGAGCGTGCAGGCTCACCGACCTCAGGACAGTAGAGGCGGGCGACAGCGAGCGGCAGCGGCGGTCGGCAGCGAGCGCCGGCGGGCGACAGCTAGCTGCAGTGAGTTTGGCGTCGGCTGCTCTGCTGCAATGTGATACCAGGCGCAGTGCAGAGTGGTGACGAGCTGTCGGCGGAGGAAGCAGGCGGCCAGGTAGTACAGACCGGAGCGGCTGTAGGTCGGCAATGCGGCGGCAGGCAGAACGAAGCGCTGACGAGAGACAGGGCGGCAGCATGCACCGGCGCGACTGCGGAGGAAGTGTGGGGAGCGTGACCCAGACAGCAGCAAGAGCGGCGGGCGACGGCGCGGCAGTGGGGCCAGCGGCGGCGCAGACCTGACAGAAGCGGGAGCGGCAGGCGGCGGCGCGGCAACGAGGCAGCGGCGGCGTAGGCCAGGCAGCAGCCGGAGCGGCGGGCGCGGCGCGGCGGCGGGGCAGCGGCGGCGCGGAGCCGGAACAGCAGGGGAGCAGCGGAGCGCAGCGGTGAGGCAGCGTCGAGCGAGCAGCGACAAAGGCAGCACCGAGCGAGTAGCGACAAAGGCAGCACCAAGCGAGCAGCGGCGAGCGCAGTGGCGAGCGAGCGGCGGCGCTGGCAGCGGCGGGCGAGCGGTAGCAAAAGCAGTAGCGAGCGAGCGGCGAAAGGGCAGACAGCGAGCGGCGAGGAACACACGAGCTGGGGGGGGGAGATACGCGAGGTGCTCCGACGGAGTGGTGGCGGATCGCCGCTTGGCCAATGGAATGGCCGAGAAAAAAACGTAAGGGAAAAAACGCGATTGATCAATGTGGGAATTGTCCCAGAAAAAATTAAAGGAAATAGTTTAAACAGTTTATTGATGTCTAGAAGAGCCTACGACCGGCTCTTCAAACCCAACCGAACCTCCGGGCAATTGGAGCGCTGTTCGTGAAGGATTCTGCGTACACACGTCTGTTCAAATCTGCCTCCGAGCAGGCCCACGCGCTAGTCGCATGGGACTGTCCGTTATATACTAATTTACTGTAACCTTAAACAAGGCAAGTTCTTTCCTCACCGCGTGACCCATTCGCGTGGTGAAGTATATCGCCATATGAGAGACATTATGATAGAAACTTTCACATAACGCGCCTCCGTGGGAGGCAGCAAAATTTCTGAACCCATTAAATCCAGCCACGTTCCAGATTCTTCCTGTGATTTACAGCAGGCCTTTTTCGGGAATCTGAGATCAGATCGCAAAAAGTTAGTAAGGCAATGAGGCCTTCCTTCATGAATCACGTGTCATTCACACCTTGAAGGGCCGCCTCCTTCTTCCACCGTGCTACAACATAGGCTTGATCCATGGGAATTTATGTCCATAATGTGTATACATGGGGGGGTCGCTCAATAGTGCCTACTTTAGTAGTGCTTCCCTCTATATAGTGCTATGGCTCACCCTCTGGCACAGGTTATCATACGCTCACACGTGTATCATCCGGCATGGTTCAGTACTCAAAGGATGAAGTTATTTAGTTGTGTTAGAGCAACCCCACCGCGCACATCTATTTGATCAATAGAATTTCCGCTCACAATTTTCAACCCCACCGCGCAATTCTATCGCTTTCCGAAATCGAATAGAACAATTTTGGGATCTATCCGAGCGCCGATAGATTCTAAAAACGTTCTATCCGGTGAATAGATTCCGCGATAGAATGCCACGTGCCAGGCGTGTCAGCCGAATTCTGGCCAATTGTGCATCCTTCTCGCCCGAGAACCTCCGCTGCTTCGTCGCTGCAGCATGCATTCCGGTGGCGCGTGACCTGTGCATGCTCGCGACGATGCTTTCATCATCGCCATCGCTGTCGTCCATATACTGTACTGAAGGACGCTTCCGAGGACTGTTCTCCGGTCCATTGGCGATGATAACTCGTGAGAGCGCGTAGTTGGACAATACCCGAGAGAGGGCGCGCGACGAAGAGGGAAAGAAGGCACAGGCTGCGGAAGAGAGACATGCAGCCGCGCGGGATTCACGGCGAGGGGTGGGCGTCTCGACGAACGATCGCCTCTTCGTAGACGATGTGTGACGTCTCGCCGTTGTCTGCGCGGGCATATAGCGATAGATTTGCAACATATGCATTGGGGTTGACGCCAATAGATTCCACACGAATAGATTGACGAATAGGCACAAAATTCAATTCGGGCAACCGGCGAATGGTCAGCGTACACGTTGTATTTCTATCCGGCAATAGAATCGACGCGGTGGGGATGCTCTAAGAGCATCTTATACATGCAGTAATAGAAAAAAGATTACCCTTCCCCGAATGTATAATTTGGTAACATCTTTCTTAAATTAACTTGAAAAACTACTTCCCCTTTCCCAAATGAGGTCAGACTGGTAGTGATGGATGCTCTGCGTTTGCTAATCAACCGGGAGGAGATACAGAATCTCTAGTGTCTAGACGACAAGCAATTTGACCTCATATGAGGCCAGCTTTTTTGCAAAAATATATAAATTAAACCGAAACTTTAAAACATTCAGTTAGGACACCATTTCTTTAACGTATACGCGCTCGGCAATAACATCTTGCAAAACATTGGGATGGCGGTTGTCAATGCACAGACAGACTAAGAATCTAATGAAGTATCAATGATGGGTTGACTTTTTAAACAGGCCTTTTGGTTTCGAAGATATCTGATGAATCGTAATCCTCATGGGGTCGTCTTTACTCGTCGACGCCGTCTCGTGGGTCTAAGTACCGCGAATGACAGACTGTAATGCGGACAGTCTGTCCTTGTGGTCCGTGACGCGTGCACCCGTCAGCGTCTGATGAAGAGAGTTGCGGTCCGTCAGTCCCGGGGGGACGCTGAGGAGTGCGCGTGAAATTGGAGCTGGGGGTGCACTCTCAGATCTGGGCTTCGGGGGTCATCGGGTTGGATGATTTGGCATATCTCTTTGAATTGGATCGGTCCGAGTGCTTTCGTAAAGAGGTCTTCCGGGTTGTGCGCGGACGAGATGTGCTCTGCGACGATGTTTGCTCTTTGGTTGTGGTGCTGTAAGTGGTAGTGTCTCACATCTATGAGCTTTCGTCTGCGCGTGGGGGCTGAGTTTTCCGAGACTTGGATTGACGATTTGTTGTCTATAAAGATGGTCGTTGGATGCTTCTGTGCGTGGTGCATGTCGTGAGGCAGTCTTCGGAGCCATAGAGTCTGTTGTGCGGCGCGTGAGGCTGCAATGTATTCGGCCTCGCACGTCGAGAGCGCTACGACGTCTTGGGGTGACGACTTCCAGGGTATCGGTGCGTGACCTACGGTTTGGATGATACCTGTGAGCGATTTGCGGCTTTTGTCGTTAGCATAGTCCGCATCGCTGTACGTTCTCAAGCAGGCCGGCGATCGTGCGTGGTACGATATTGCTTTGCCTTTTGTGCCTTTGACGTATCGGAGGAGCCACTTGAGCTCGTGCAAATTTGCCTGGTTCGGCTGCTTGCTGTGGCGCGTGAGGCGGTTTGTTGTGTGATACGCGTCGTATCTCGCGCTGTCGATGGCGTATCGGAGTTCTCCGAGGATGGAGCGGTAATGGTTCGCTAGTGTAGGGGAAAGGGGTTCGGTCTGTTCTTCTATTTTTTTGTTGGGTTTCTGCGGTGCCGGTGTGTTCTTGGGATTGCAGTCTGCCATATTATGTTTCTTGAGGAGGGTTTTGATTGTTTGCTGTTGGGAAATGTGTATGCTGCCCTGCTCGTCTCTGGTGATCTGCCATCCTAGGTATGTTGTGGGGAAGCCTAGGTTTTTGATTTTGTATTTCCTTTTGAGTGTGGCAAGGAGATCGTCGATGAGAGTTTGGTCGGAGGCGGTGACCAGGAAGTCGTCCATACTTACAGTGACCAGTAGCGTACCTTTGGTTGTGCTCAGTGTAAAGAGTCATGGATCGCTGCTTCATTGCTGGTACCCCTGTGTAGTGAGGTGCTTCTGTAGTCCTGTGGTGTATCGGTGTCCGGCGGAGCGGCCCCCGTATAGGTTGCGTATGAGTTGACCGGCTTTGTGTTTGTGCTTCATGGTGCCGTCGAAGCGTGGATGCTGGCGTACATACACAGGGAATCGAGGATCGTGTTTCTCGTGTAAGTATGCTGCGGTGATGTCCATGTAATGGACTGGCCAACTGTGGGATGCCGCTAATGCGAGAAGTGTCCGTACTGATGTCTTCTCTTCCATGAAGGTGGATGTGCATTTGGGATCGAAGTGTTGTCCCGGTTGCATCCTGTCGCCTCTGATTGAGCAGCGCGCTTTGCTTTTGGCGATTCTACCGTCCGCGGTATGCTTGTATCGGTATGTCATGGTAAACGGGGTGAGTTTTTCGTGGAGAGGTACTTGTTTGGATGGGATCCATTTGATAGTGCCCTGTGTGGGATAACTCCTCTCCGCCCTGGGTTGGGTGAGAGGTGGAGGCTATAGCGAGGGAGCACGCGGCGTGGACGCAACGCGCTAATTGAACCGATCGGACGAGCTCGCGAAAAAGGAATGGCTCACTGGCTGGTTACGCGCAGTCGCCCCGTGGTGCGTGGAGCGACCGGTAACGGGTTAGAAGCCAGAGCGCGCGATAGACAACCGAAACGGACGTATATAGGCGCGAAAGGGACGGGGGCGAGCTTGCCCCAGTGTACTGGTGGGGACGGGTGTCAGGTCTTAACCCCTCAGAGGGACGCCTCGGACACCTGTCCCAGTATACAGTAGTACAGTACCTGCCGCCTAGTGCGTGCCGGGTACTGTACACAATTAAAAAGCGAGCGCCATAATTACTACTACCGCACGGACGCTGCTACTACACGTGTGCACTGCTGTACACGCGTGTTGCTTACAGACAACCGCACGGACGACACGTGTGCCAACGCGCACTCGTAACACGCGTAGACTACCGCACGGACGACACGTGTGCTACTGTACACGTGCGCCACGCCACGGCCGGTCGGTCAACGCGCACGCTCCCTACACGTGGGCACACCCGCCCACGTGTGCACCGTGCACGGCCGCACGGTTAATAACCTCCCCGCGCGCCCGCCGGTCGTTATACTACAGACCCCCTTCCTTAGCTTTCGATACGGCCCGGTAGCGACCCCCCATTCGACCACGCGGTTCCTCCCCGGTCTCTCTCCTTCCCTGCGCGCACGATGCGAATACCGGAGCGCTTGCGCACGGACGCCTTTTTTCTTGCCTCGTCGCGGAGTTCGCGTTGCAGAGGCTGGCGGTCTCGTCCGATTCGGTAAGTGCGTCCGCAAATGTCTCACTCGCGGGCGACGCCGATCTTTCCAACTCATTCCTAACGCTCCCCCGAAACTTCCAACTCCTCCACCCGCGACGACGTTTCGGTACAGTACCGCTTCCGAGGACCGAGAACGGACGGCCATGGCGAATTCAAGGCAGCGCGTCCATACGGTCCGCCGTCGAGCCCTGGCCGGGCCCCGGCGTTTAACCGATCGGCCCCTGCGGTACAGCCGCGGCGATGCCTGTGCAGCGAGGCACAAGCCGCCACCGCGTTGGCGGAGACCGCGTTCGCGCGGGTCAATTCGTCCGAGGCGGCTCGCGCGCCGCAGCGTACAGTGCGCGCGATATCGTCCTCGCCCCTGCCTTCCGCAGGCCAGGCGAGGGCCGCCGCTGACGCTCGCGCTGTTCTTCACCGCCTCCCCGCACCCCAGCGTCGCTGTGCAACGAAGGCACGAGTTCCGTACGGTCGTTTTGGGGTTATGATCCCCCTTCTCGCACTCCTACCCCGGAGGGCTGGCCAATTTTCGTAAATCCACCCTTCTTTTCCGTCGGTTGCGGCCAAAGTAGGCCGCAGGAGAGCGACTAGCAGGTGCGCAACGACCCCCCCTTGCGGACGCGACGTGTCGCGCTCAGAAATCGATCGGTTGCCCTTTTCTGCAACCTGTCTCCCAAAGCGTCATTTGGAAACTGAAAGAAACGGAACGAAACGGGAAAAAACCGGTTTGGTTTCCAAATTCATCGGAATGCGGGTTTTTCGAGTTGACACTCCTGGACGCGGAATGCTCCCAGGAGTGCGATGCCGTCGTCAGAAATGGACTACGATTTTTTCCCGCAGCGTGGGAGGGAAAAACGGAGCCCAAATCGCGACTAAATTAAAAAGCCGGCGAACGCGTTACCTCTCAATCCAAAGAACTGGTTCCCAGGGTAGCTCTCCATTTTCATAGGCGCGTGCGAGGGCGATCACCAGAACGGTGCGGCCAGGCGTGGCTGATAGCCATCCGCGTGGGCGCTTGGGGGAAATTCCCATTGTAGACCACCCTCCTGGAGGGTTGGCCAATTTTGGAAGAATCTGCGTCCATTTGCGTGGGATCCATCCGGTACGGACTGCCTCACGGTGCGCAGTAGCGCGCTGATAGCTGCCGAGGCTGCATAGCACGTGCGCAGCTTGTTTTTCCCAGAGGCTTTTGCGCGAGCGAGCGTCCGAGCGGTGCGACCGAGAGCGTCCGAAACTTGCCCTACGCATGCACGCTTGATCCTTGTTGGCGCGAGCGCAAATACCGGTGGATAAACGGCTGCGGAAGCCCATTGGCGGGCTCGTAGGTGTCGTCCGAAGCGGTATATCCATACCACCGGACCTTGTAGTCGATCCCGCCGCGCGTAGTACGGTGTCCGACAATGCGGTCAACGACGTACTCTGCGCTTGGCGTTGCGGCTTGTGCGTCCGATTCGGTCGATGTGGCCGGGGTGACGGTATCCCCCGGCCCGCGCGGCATCTTCGTAACGCGGTCGATGCTCACGCGGTTTTCCACGCCGTCCTGCTCGATGAGGACCGTGGTGTCCGTAGCGGAGCGCACGCGAAACGGACCCTCTGTCTTCGGTAGTAGTTTGACAGAGAGCTCGTCCGTTCCGGTCGTACCTTGCGCACGCGTGCGGCGCTCGACGCTTGTCAATGGGCGGGGCGGGCGATCGACGTAGACAAAATCGCCCGCCACAATGACCGGACGGAAGCGGACCTTCTTGTCAAAATCGTCCTTGTACTGCTTTTGCGATGCAGTTAATTTCGTCCGAGCGCGGTCGAGATCGTCGCGAAGCTTGCGCAGCGTAGCGCGATTGTACTGCACCGGGATCCGCGGGTCCTCTCAATGGGTCCCCGCATCCTGCCGTACAGTACCGGGGAGGATTAAACCGGTCGGTGGCCGCGTTAACACCAGGTCGAACGGAGTCGTCTCCGTCGACCGGTGGACCTGCGTATTGTACGCGAAGGTCAGCGGCTGCACGTAGTCGTCCCAATCGAGCTGGTGCTCCTCTACGTAGTGCCGGAGGCGTTGCACCAGCGTGCGATTGAACCGTTCGGTCTGCCCGTTCGACTGGGAGTGGTAGGCTGTCGTGAGATTGTGGTATAACGGCAAACTAGATTTAGATCTAGATTGGATCCCGCACTGTACAGCAGGAGCTCTACAGTACGGACCCACACGTGTGCGCGACACGCACGTGTACTGTCAGCCCGATGCCTGACAGCGCTACAGTGCAGGCTGACCAGCACTACAGTAGCCCCCTACAGTACGTCGGTACTGTAGTGTTAGGATAGAATACTTTGTACATTAAATACGCGAGCGACAGACGACGGAGGAAAAGGACAAGCACGAGCTTGTCCACGACTCTCCGTCTAGGTCAGCTCTGCCGCTTACTCTACTAGAACGACCGGCCTACTCTAGTCCGTTCTAGGCAAGGGACCGCGCGGGCACGGACGCGCCAGCACGCGAGTGAGCCCGGATCCGCCTCCGCCCGTCGGTACTGGATCGTCTACCAGTACTGCACCGGGGCGTCGAGGCGTAGATCCGCTCGCACGTGCGCGCATCCGACCCGACCGCGCTCTACCACACTGCTACCAGGGCCCGCGCCCGGTCCCGTGTGTGAGTGGTGCTTCATCCCGTTCTCGGCGATCCGAGGTCTATAGGACTGGACGCATACACCCCTCTCCGCGGGGGCGTTTATGCTACAGAGATAATGCCGCACCCCCAGGAGGGCGCACACTGCGTCGAAGAATTTCGCCGCAAATTGAGGACCATTTTCGGTTAGAACGTAGCGCGGCGCTCCGTAGGCGTAGACCCAGTTGTCTAGAAACGAGTTTGCGACGACCGAAGCCGTTGTGGTCCGGAGCGGGATACTGCGCGTTAGCTTGGAGAACCGGTCGGTAATTACCAACGTGTTGGTTTCCGTGTGCGGTCTTGGGCAGGGGCCCCAGGAGGTCCATCGCGACAAACTCCAAGGGGCCCGCCACGGGGAACAGCTTGAGATCCTTTTGGTTCTTGACAAGCGTCCCGCGGGTCGCAGCGCACGAGGTGCAATTCCGTACGGTCGAAAACGCGTCGCTGGCCATGTGTGGCCAGTAGTACTCCCTGCAAAGGGTGTGGTACATACGCGTCGCTCCCGGGTGACTTGCCAACCTCGGATGGTGTGCCAGGTACAGTACCCGGGGGCGCAACCGCGTCGGTACCACGCGCTGCAGGGTCCCATCCAGCGGGGACTTCCTGACCAGAAACCCGTAGCGGTCGATGTCGAACTTCGAGTTCGGCGTCCCGACGGTTTCCGCGGCGAAGCGACAGAATGCGTCCTCAGCTTGTTCGCGTAGAAATTCCTCAACCGAGATGGACGCATCGTCGCGTTCCTCGGGAGTTATCGCGAGCGCGTGACAACCGTCCGGACGGTCTTGTGGCGGGTCCCAGTCCACATTGTCCAGGAGGGCCTCGCTGCTCTCATCGTACTGGACCGCGAAGCACGGGACCTCATCATCGACCGGTTCGGTGTCTCCTCCATTGGTACGTAAGCGCGATACGCCGTCCGCGAGTTGATGCTTGACGCCTGGGCGGTACTGTACCTCGTAGTCGTACTCTGCCAAGCGCAGGCGCCAGCGAGCGAGCCGACCGGAACTGTCGGCCAGATTGAGGACCTAGCGTAGGGCCTCGTGATCCGTGCGGAGGTTGAACGCGCTTCTGTATAGGTACGGCCGTAGGGTGAGGATGCTCCACACTGCGGCCAAGCATTCCTTTTCAGTAGTCGTATAATTGCGCTCCGCGTCGGTCACCGCGCGGTTCCAATATCTGATCGGTAGAGTACCTCCATCGGGTTGCTCCTGTTCAAGAGCGCAACCCACTTGGTGTCCGCACGCGTCGGTGTCCAGCGTATATTTCCGTCCGTAACGGGGCAGCGCGAGGGTTGGCGGCGACACGAGGCGCCGCTTCAATTCCTCAAACGCCGCGTATTCCGCATCGGTTAATATCTCGAACTCGTAGGGCTGATTCTTGCCGGTCTTCTTGTTCAGCGGCGCGGCGATCTTCTCGAATCCTTTCACAAACCGTCGGTAAACGTTGCACATCCCGAGAAAGGATCGCAGTTCCGTTTGGTTCGTAGGCGCGCGCGCGCGCTCGATCGCCATGACGTTGCGTCGCTCTACCTCCAACGGTCCCGGACGGATGAAGTGCCTGAGATAGGTTACGGAGGTGTCCAAAAACGCGCACTTCACTAATTTTAGCGACACGCCCGCGGTATGTAGCAACCGTAGTACCTCGCGCACGTGCGCCATATGTTCTGTAACGGTTCGCGAGTGGACAATGACGTCATCGAGGTAGACCAGCGCGGTCTGCCATTTCACGCGGGACAGGATGATGTCGACCGCTCGTTGAAATCTCGCGGGCGCGTTTTTGAGACCGAACGGCATGCGTAGAAAGCGGTAGAGGCCCGAATGCGACGCGAACGTAGTTTTATCGCGGTCCTCCTCGGCGATCTCCACCTGCCAATACCCGCTATTACAGTCTCGCGTGGTAAAGACTGTAGCATAAACACCCCCAGACGACTGGAGGTGTATGCGCAGTTCGACCTGTAGACCCCGGATCGGAGAAGGGGTGAAGCGGGCCAACCAGCTACGGAACCGGGCTCGGGCCCTGGTAGCGGTGGTAGAGCGGGAGCGAGCAGGGACGCGCGCACGCACGAGCGGATCGACGCCTCGACGCCCCGGAGCAGCACTGGGTGACGTACCAGTGCTGACGGGCGGAGGCGGTTCCGTGCTCGCTCGCGTGCTGCGCGTCCACTCCGGCTCGGCTCCGACTAAACGCGCGCGAAGAGCGAAGGCGACGTTTAGAATAAACTGGGTGCACTGACCTTGGCGGTCGGTTGAGGACAAGCCCGTGCTTGTCCCCTTCCGCCGCCGTCGGTCCGCTCCATATTTAATATACAAAACACTCTATCATAACACTACAGTACCGAGGTACTGTAGTGGGCTACTGTAGTGCAGGTCGGCCTGCACTGTAATACTGTCAGCTATGTCGAGGCTGACAGTACACGTATCACCCGTGGTGCGTGCGCGCTTCGTTCGCGCGCTGTACACGTGTGCACGTGTATGCGCATGTCCCTGGTCCCCGTGGTGTACACGTGGACACGCGCGGTGGTACTGTAGAGCTCGACGCTCTACAGTAGCTGATCTAGTTCTTGATCTAATCTAATTTAAACCCCCAGGGGGGGGTTATGCTACACGGCCCCCCCCTCAAGGGTGAACGTCCGCGGTCACGAGTGCTTGTGGTGCGAAACATGTCGGTGATTGAGATTGATACAAGCCACTCCCTTGCTCCGAGGCCTCTTTCCCTCCCGCGTGTCCTTCTGTCGTTATTCCCCCTACACCCCCGCGCGCTCACACGTGCGTTTTCTTACTCCCCTCTTCATCCCGTCGTACTGCCTACGAGAGCTCGTCTCGGCGGTCGTCCGCCTTTCGTCGTGCGTGTCATCCTTCCCCCTCGCGCCGGTGAGGTCTCGCGTGCGCTTCTTGTACGCGCTCTGTCGGAGGGCCCCTACCGTCTCGGCGTGATGACGGGTACACCGTCGCCCCTCGTGACCCCTTCCCCCCTCCTACCCTCGTCGGAGGGCCCGTCGTCGAGCTCCTTGGCTCCCGCGCTGAGCGGGGGCGGGTCGGTGTCCGCTGTCGCAGCGGACGGGGGCGAGGCGCGTCGTCGCGCCCCTGTCGTCGCTGTCCCACGGGCGAGTCCGTTCCAGCGTGCCCGTGGGTCCCGAGAATCCACTCTTTCAGTAGAGTTGCATGCAGGGCCGGCGGTGGTGAATGAGGTTCGCGCCGCGGTCACGGAGGCAGACCCGGCTGCAGCTGGCAAGGAAGAGGGGCCGATCCCTCTTGTATCCGGCGCCCCGGGGGCATCCCGCGCGAGGCGTTATCCGCAGCGGGCGGCGACAGCGCCCCCTATCAGCCAGTCGAGGGATCCTACGGCGCCTGTGGCAGCTGCCGACGTCCTGGGGTTCCTCCCGAGTCGACTCGGGATAGCGGGGGAGTGGAGCAGGAGGCTGCTAACACGTCCACGCAGTGGCTGGGCGTGCCGCTCGAGCGGTCCGCGCCCCTGCTGCTCAGTCGGCTGAGGTATCCGTGGCGTCGTCATGCTCGCTCGGGCGTGACGGTGGGGGAGCTTCTTACGAAGGATTGCCTTCGGCCCGACATGCTACGCATCCGGATGCTGTACGAGGGCGGTCTCTCCGAGGAGGCGTCTCTCGCGCTAGGGCGCTTGCTTGCGGAGGGCGGCGGAGCGCCCTATCAGCTCCCGGACGAGATCCCGAGCGATCGGACCTTTGCGTTCAGTCACGAGGAAGTAGACTACGTTGACCGGATGGCCTGCTACTTGTTCAATCGGGACCCACGGGGCCCTCGCCGTTTCGTCCTTTCGGAAATCGTCGGGCTGTATGTCAGCCCGAGGCCCTACGCATACTCCAGGGCTCGTGCCGCTCTTCAAAAATCCGCTTGCACACTGATGAGACTTCATTCCATTGCGATCTCCCCGCACGATTGGGCAGCCTATCGTCACGCGGACGAGTCGGACGGCCGCGTGTTTGCTTCTGCCTCGTTCGAACGAGGCCTCTCAAAAAGCGACTTCCCGGCCCTTCCGGCGGTCGTACGGGAGGCTCTCCCTTCTCTCGGTGTTCACCCCTTACTCCCTTTTGCCCTCAAACATTTCGGGTTTGCGTGTGGGGACCCACGTCACCCGGCGTACGATGACCTGATCTATAACGTGGAACGAGAGTGGGCGTGGTCCTTGGGGAACGCCTTTATGAGCGAGGTTTCGTTGCACGGCCGCGCGTTTGTGCAACCCATCGGGGTGTTGGCATTCCTCGGCAGGGTCGCGCCGTCGCTCCCTGATGTGCCGCTGCACCCTTTGGAGCGGTCTTCCCCGCACGTGGCGTGGACGCACTGTGCCGTTCTAGATCTGATGCACCGAGCTTGTGCCGTGAGCGTGCGTAATCGTCGTTCGTGGCCCGACTTCGCTACGGGCGTACGCAGCGCCTTTCTCGTGTATGATTACCGGAACGACTCCTTCGTGGCTCGTCCTGTACCGTCCGCTTCGGGTCCCTCGGGTAGGGGCGGAGGCGTGGGGTCCGCGTCACGGTTGGGTTACCGCAAGCGGTACCGCGATTTGGACGGGGAACCCGCGTCTCCTATGTTCGCGGGTACGGACCCGGTTCGCGCCCCGCTCGCCTCGGATGCGAGTTACTGTACAGCTGCCGTCTCGCCCGTGCCACCCCTTCCGCCTCTGGCCACCTCTGTGGGCGACTCGCCGGGTCGGAATGCCGCGCGGTTCTTGGCGCTGCCCCGGGACGAGATCAAGATTATTCCCGACTTGGGACGGGCCCTGGGGAGCTCGATCGATCGAGCGTGGCATGTCGGTACCCTGCTGAGCACCCTTGCCAGCTGGTACTTAGCCCGTAGTGAGGAAGCACGCCACCTCGGGGCGGAGCGCTCGACGTACGCGTCGCAATTAGACCGAGTGCGGGGCGAACTGGAGGCCCTCAGGGAGTCCTCGAGGCGTCAATCTGACTCCCTGGAGCGTGTCACTGCGGAGCGCGATCGCTACCGCCGCGAACGCGACACCCTCCGGTCCATACGTCAGGTTCCGTCCTCATTTGTCGCTCCGTCACGCACTCCCTCGGCCTCTATGCCGCGTCCGGCGTTGCCGGACCCCTACGAAGGGGTGGGGTACGATTCTCCCATGGTCAACGCGCGTGCGCCCCCGGTCGGTCCGGGGCCTTCCTGGTCGCAGTACGGGGCGGTAGCCATGCCCCCCCTTGAGGACATGGACACGAGGGTGCCTTCGCACCCTAGTTATTGTCCTCCAGGCAGCTACGGTCCTACCCCGTCGGTGCCCCCCAACCGCTCGGGCCGTTGAGCCAGTGAGCCACTTATCCACGTCATCCTTTCTCTTCCCGTCCGTCATCCGTAAAGCCACTAGGGCTCCTTGCCTCTCTGCCCCGAGTATACCAGACCGCCCATCGTTGGCGTGTGTCAGGGAGCCGGGAAA
Source organism: Chondrus crispus (assembly GCF_000350225.1). NCBI lineage: Eukaryota > Rhodophyta > Florideophyceae > Gigartinales > Gigartinaceae > Chondrus > Chondrus crispus. The sequence continues at coordinate 79,214 of NW_005179275.1, forward strand.
GGTCGGTAGACGTCTGCCGACCGCCCTCTCCGCCGCTCGTACCGCGTCCTTCGTCATAACCCCACAGCACGGGTCCTATCCTCCCTTTGGTATTTTACCTACCTCCCCGATGGTCCGTCGTCCCCCTCCACACGACGAGGGGGTGTGATCGTATCCCCTCGCTGTCACGTCGCCGCCTTCCCCCGCGTATCCATTGACGCACGCACGCGCGCGGCGACAGGTGGCGGCAAGCGCCATAGCCCGGGGGACTGATAGGGGGCTCTCTAGTGGGAGAGGGTGCTCCTTTCCTTGCTTTGCGATCCGTCCCGCCGGCTCGAGCCGGCTTACGTGGTTGGCCTGCGTCGGGGAGAAAGAGGGGTACGTATCCTCCTTCTCGTGTCAGGGCGTCGGTCGGCGTCGCCTGAGACTCTTCCCCGTGCGCGCGGTCTCCGCTCCTTCTTCTCGGAACGACGCTTGTCCCCCGCTGTCTCCTCCCGAGAGGGTCCCGACTACGCGTGATCCGCGCGCGACGCCTCCTCGGAGGGGGGGTCGTACATCGTATTCGGGCGCTCTTGTGTGTCGTGGCTTGGAGCCCTGACTTGGCGATCCCAGGCGGAGGGGGCGGGGCTCATGCGTTCGTGCGGTCTTGCCGATTGACCTCGTATGGCTCGTTCGAGCAGCCCGCATTTCTGCTCCTGTACGGACATGAGCGTCGGTCAGCGAGGGACAGCGCGCGTGCGCCAGTGCCTTGCGGCGCGTTCTGCTCGCGTGTGCGCGTACCGTGCGCACGTGAGCTCCTTTTTCCCTTGAAATTCGAAAATCCCCTTCATTTTTTCCGATTTTTTTTTCTTTTTCTTTTTTCGGAATTGACAGTGGCGGTTGTCAGGGCTTGTTGTACCGGAGGTACGAGTCGCCGGCGGCTCGTGCCCAAACGTCCGAGTACAGGAGCTCTCTTGCCTGTACTGTACGGCCTCAAGAGGCCGTAGTGGCGGACCTCGCTCGGACACCACCTCTCCATGGCTTGGAGACTTGCCGATCTGGTACGATCTCGTCGCCGCTCACATCGAGATGGGATTCCATTCCGACCCCTCCCGTCTTCGCTGAGCGGTCACGGGGGACATCATAGGGCTGCCATAAGGCTCGCGCGACGGCCTGTTGCAGAAAGGGGCGGCGCGATCTGGCTAGTACCAGAGGTGCTCTCATCTTCCTCGTCTCCTTGCATCTTGTTCCGACCCCATTTTGCCAGACGGCTCCCCACTTCTCGTGCCACATCTTGGCTCGGCGGGCGCCTCCTTTCGGTCTGTACGTACAGCCGGGTCTTGTTGCGTCGTTTTCCGCGTTCCGTCTCACTGATACGTCCCGGCTTCCTTATTATTTGTACGAGGGGCGCGGTGATTGCTCGTACTATCACAGTCCTTTCGCGCTTTTTTTTTTTTGGGGAGGTTCGGTTCCTTCCCTTTTCTTCTTCGAATTATTTGTAAGACAGTACGTCCTGTCTTTGCTTATGACCTTTGTTGACGGTAGCGCGTCGCCCGCGGCGGATTCGCTTGCCAATACGGCTTGACGTCTCGCGAATTATTCCGTTGCTGCCCTCTGGGGACAGCTGTCCCTTCGCGCGTCCTCTTTTGCCCCATGTACGCGGGGTGCATTTAATTCGAGGTGGAATTTAACCCGCAACGATGCGGTTGAGGGCCCCCTCCTCAAGAGTGAACGTCCGCGTTCACTTCTGAGGTGAGGTCTCTCCCTGTACGCGCCCGGAGTCTTTGTGCGTAACGAGACACCAACTCCTCGGGGATGTGGGTACGCGCTGTCCATGTGGGAGTATCGTAGTCTGCCCATTTAATGAGGAACTCCGTAGTTCCATCCTCCATGACGCGATGTTTGAGTAGCCGTTCGACGGCATACTGTGTGCCTTCATTGATCTTGTCGGCAAGGTCTTCGGGGGTAGTCGTGCTAGCCTTTGGCGCGTTCACCGGCGGGGGTGCGTAGACGCAGCGGTCTGCCGAGAC